>NW_008667651.1:4321-21439 GCF_000695815.1 Acanthisitta chloris
AGGAGGTATAATGTATTCCAGGGCTGAGGGGCTGTTAGTCCAGTACACTGTATTTTTTTTAAATCAGGTCAGGTTCTTTCTTGTCACGTGCATTTCTACCCTGTGTGCTAGTGCATAGTACAACTTATTTATACAAAGATTTAAGTTTTTTCTGGTTTGCTTCAATGAGAGGGATTTCTTTTTTATGATTGGTGTTTATTGTGTGTTGGGAGCAGATGATGTTGGAAAAAGTGAGGGACACTGAGTGCAGGTAATTAATGCTGCCAGTAATTGAGCCCCAGTGCTGCTGAGCAGTGGCACTTGGAAACTCCTTGGTAGTACAACTTATTTATACAAAGATTTAAGTTTTTTCTGGTTTGCTTCAATGAGAGGGATTTCTTTTTTATGATTGGTGTTTATTGTGTGTTGGGAGCAGATGATGTTGGAAAAAGTGAGGGACACTGAGTGCAGGTAATTAATGCTGCCAGTAATTGAGCCCCAGTGCTGCTGAGCAGTGGCACTTGGAAACTCCTTGGTTTTTCTTTCTTACTTCTAAGCACTCTCAATCCTGCTTGTTATGTTCTCATTTTACTCCAAACCCCATCTGTTTTATTTTGGCTTAATGCCAGTAAAGTTCATTTTGGGAACAGCTAAATTATGCTTAAATTATATTTACAACCTTTTTTGGTTGTTCCTCCCATGCAGGTATTGGACAGGAAGATGAACCTGATTTCTAGACTGCAGATTACTGGGGTTACTTCTTTTGGGTTTGCAGATGTCCAGTTTTGTCTCACCTAAAAATCTGTAGTTTGCATCAACTTTCCGTGACACCATTCAGATCTGTTCTTAAAGCAGATCATGCTCTTGAAGTGGTTCAGGGTGGGGAATTTGGTCAAGTAAAAGGGGTCATGGGTTACAACAGTCTAAACCAATTTCACTTGTGCTACGTGTTCTAATTTATAGACTTCCAGAGGTAAGGATGTGTCCTGAAATAAAGTGGGGTCTTGCAGTTCCTCCACGATGTGATAAAGACACATAAGATTATCCCAGGACCTTTAGTAATATGGTGATAAACAGAGCTCCATAGTTTTGTTCTAATGTTTAATAACCACCTTGTGCCCAATGAGTTTTCACTTTGATGTTTGTGTGAGTTTGGCTGTATTTTGAGCACTCCTTCCACAGTATAATGAGAATGAAGTAAGCTAACGTAGGAAGGATCTCACGTATACATTAGGAATTTCTACAGGGCATGCTTGAGATTTATAAGTTTAATTTTAAGAGTGCTATAATCCTGCAAAATTAGGAAATAATTTTTCCAATAAAGCTGTTTAAATTTTTGCTTGCATGAAAGAGAATTTTGTAAGATAGCAATTGGATTGTGTGTGTGAGACTTTTCCCATTAATTCTTTATTTTACAGTCTCTGACCTCCTTGAAGGGATAAAGGAGACGATATATTATACATACACTCCTTCCACTGAAAGTAATTGATCAAAACACAGGTCTGGCCATACTGAGTCATATCACAGGTCCATCTAGGCCAGTATCCCAACCTAAGCTGGCAAAGGATGGATGTTGAGGATAGAGAGTAAGAACAGAGAAAGCATATGAAATGACTCCTCAGAATGCTCTTGTCACCTTTAGTGATTGGTGAACATGGGGTTTTCTGATTTCTTTGTTGTAAAGGCCAAGACTAAATTTATAAAACATCAGAGATTCTCCAGAATGGGCTGAAAGAGATGGCAGTATGCAAGAGCTGATTTCACACTTCTTCATGGTGAGGTTGGCCAAAAGATGGGATTTGGTCTTGCTGTTGTCACTATTTCTTTCTCACAGCTGCTTTAATTTCTGCTTTGCTTGCTTTTTCTAGGAAGCCAGTTTTACAGTGTCGTAGGGTTGCTCAGCTCTCTTGCTGGGAGCTCCCTTCATGGAAGAGGGTATAATAATTTCATGACATCCCATATATTTCCTATGGGAAAATACAGTCTGAAAGTTCTTGTTTTTTCAGTAACTACACTTGAGATTATGTCTCTTTATATTCAGTGGTCAACACATTTTAAAGGTAGGAAGAGTGATGCAGGTATTTCAAAGTTCATATGCTTGGTCACCCTTTGAATCGGGAACAGCTTTACTGAATTTCAAGAGAGATATAATCCATCTCTCCTTTGTTTCCCTTGACACTACTTAACATTCAACATCCAGAAATGATGCTCTCTGTTGTGTGTTCAGGAAGAGAACACACAGCAGACCACTGACCATCCCTTGCCTCTTCTCTTCTGTAGCTACATCAGCAAATTCAGCTTTAGCATAGTACTGGCTGCAGGCTTTGATGCTGCGGTCAAACAGTGTTTACCCTATATTTAATTGATTTATAAGGAGTGACAATAATGCGTAAGTTAAAAGCGTGTTTTAAACGTGCGGATGTTTTCTGCACAAAGGTGGCTTCATCCCTTCTTTTGCCTTTTCTTTGTGATGCTCCTGGAGTTCTAGGTTAAGGTGTTACATCTTGCTATGGATGTAGATAATGCCTCAGTGTTGCTCTGGTAAACCCGTGCTCTGTAGGCATGTATCTGTAATATTAGTACTGCATCAGTAACAAGTTAATACTGCTTTGTACTGCTACTGTGATTTAAAACAGCTTGAAATTTGTCTTGGGCTGTAATTAAATTGGCATTTGGTTTGGCTGCATCGCTCAGGCTATACTAGAGCATATATGCAAACTTTGTTCTGTAATTCCATGTTGCCAAATGGCTGCTATCCATGGTGCTGCCTGGGAGGATTTTGTTCTGTTTCAAAGCCAGTGAAGATTTATGTGATTCCTTAAAATAAGAAACATGTTATCTTTGCACATATGTATTGTAAGATTGATAAAGGAAAGTGGAATAGTGCACCAGGGAAATCAGTTGTACCTTGCCTAGTTTTGAGTGCTGAGCTTTCATGCTGTCTCTCCTCTAAAAGTATTCCTTGGGATTACTTTCCACCACTAGTCACTAGCCTGAAATCTTATTATGCACGTGCATCACTGAAGTGATGTGAAGAACCTTCAAGAGTAGGGAGGGATATTTGCCTCTGTACCTGTGTGTCAATGTTGGGGGGTTTTATATTTTTGTAATGTTGGAAGTTTGGGGCAGTCTGGGATTAAATGACTTTTCTTAAATACCAGAAGAACAATCAGCCTTAGAAGAGATTTCTGTGGGGATTTTCTCTCCTGTGCAGCCTGCACAGGGAGGGTGGGAGCACAGCATGTGCAGAGCTCACTGGTAGCTTAGGGATGGCCAGTTAGGTGTTCTGGTAAGCATAAAGGAGCCTGGGAATGGCATTCCATTTGCTTGTTAGAAAGAAGTAGCCCAAATGTTGTGCTGCCAAACACAGCATGTAGTTTCTTTTTCCAGTTTCTTACTTCAGTACGTGGTGACTGAAAGAGCTGCTGCCACATGAAGGTATAGGACTCTTTCAATGAGAATTTGGATCTTTTTGCAGCCCCTTTCTTCTGAATCTCTTTAATATTAAGTTTGTTCTTTTTCCTCTTCTATCATTTTGATTGTCCTTCAGCAGATGTTGAGTTGTATGAACATCTCAGCGGCTCTCTTACTGCCTTTAGTCTGCTGCTCTTTTTTTTCATGTAGTTGTCTTCTATATCTAGAATGAAATCTTCTTTTGTGAAGATTTTTGTAAGATTTCTTTGAGATCTTTTGTTCGTGTTTTATTTGATCATCCTTTATGTCTTGCACTTTTGGCATACTTCTATCTGCTGCTTCTTTGTGCACACTACATGCTGGTCATCTCCTATCCTTCCCTCTCCGTCCTTTTATTGGTAGGGAATGAGCTCTTTTCTCTACTTGAGCTCATAATTAACTGGTGATTTTTTTCCTTTTTTGGGCCCAAAGAAGATGATGGTTGAATGACCAGCTCTAGGCTTTTTGTAAAATTTGATATTTATGTTGTTAATCTTATTTAAGTCTGCAATCAGAGTGCTACAGTAACACTCATTTTTAGGAAGGAAAATATTTCATATTTTGGAGGAAGGACAATAGAACTACCGAGAAAGCTTAATAAAAGGTCCATGCTAAGTAAAAGACCTGGCCTACTTCTGAAGCCAGGAAAATGTCTTTTATTAATTCTCTTTCAATTAATTTTCTTCCAGGAAAGCAAAGTTAATGTGTTTCAGAAAGTATTTTTTAGAAGAATTATAAAAAAAACCCCTTTATATTACAAATTTATAGAATATATTATAATTATAACCAAAAAACCCCCAAATTAATTTCAGCATAGACTATCTGAAACTTCCTATAAGAGCAGGAAAAAAGGGCATGAGGTAGAAGACAAACACCACAGGCACAAGTTATCTATTTATTTTGATCATTTTTAGCACTCTGTGTATGCTGTGAGGAGGACTAATGTAGACATGGCTGAAGCCTTTTCTAACAATCCCCATCTTCTTTGCTTGGCTGATCATTACAGTGATGTGTCTGTCTCTGTAAAGACCCTTCTGCCCTATTCAGATGCTTTTAAGCTTATTGAATGCAATACCTGGCAAACCTTTCTGATTTGTGTTGGATGTCATCCAATGAAAACCATAAAAACTGCCTATGTAGCAGCTGCTCTGTTAAAGCAAATCCTTTTTGCCTGGTATCAATAACAGCTCTTGCAGCATTTGGTGTTAGATTCTCTTTGAGTTGTTGACTGTCAGGCCCAAGAGCACTGGACTCCTGCATGGTACGACTGGTAATTGTTCACCCATTTAGTTTGTGCTGCTGACTTGAGGCATGATTGTGTCTGTCACGTTGTGTGTGGAGTGAGCTCAGGTGTTTGCAAGGTGAGTTTGCCTTCTTTCCTAAGAGACTGTTTCTGATTTAGCCATAAGCAAAACCTGTGGAAATGTATCATGTTATAACATGACCTGTACTAATTCTGTTATTTGTTCCCCCTGCCCCTCTTTTCCACCCAGATAAATGGCTCATTTAAATTGGGAGCTCCTCAAATACTCTCTGGCTGGCAAATGCAGTGCCTAGCAGCAGTCATCAAGGACGAACCAAACATGAGTGGAGGAGGGGAACAGGTCGACATTCTTCCGGCCAATTACGTGGTCAAAGATCGTTGGAAAGTGGTGAGTAGCTCTTCCTTTAATGGCCCCAACAGATCTCCTCTTCCTGTAGTAGTACAGTAACTTGTCTACTTAATCTTGGCCTCTAGCAAGCAACAGTGGACTGATATGGTTTGACACGTTAGCAAGATACTGCAAGAAGATGATTATTATAAATCTAGTGTTTTTGAGACTGTCTGGTATTTTTAGAAGACTAAACTTGCCAAGGATTTTTAGGTAGGGTTGAACTATTGCAGCAGGCTGAGTAATTTTTCAGTAAGAAACTAAGATTTCAAGTTACTATGGCAAAGAATACTGTAGACATGTCTGTAAAAAAATTGCATTACAATAAAATAATTTAGAACCAAATGTTTAGGGTCGGAATGCCAGCTACTTCAAAAGACAAATTCCACAATTAACTAGTTGGTACAACTTCCGTGTAAATTTATTAGGATACTTTTTAAAGTTATATCATCACAGCTTAAGAGTTGTTCATGGGACACGTATCTCATCTATTGTGCAAACTGGATGGGCTTTGCTTTTCAAATGCTGAAAAACATTTAAATCTCATGTATGCAATTGTGTCCATTTTAAACTTGGATTACCAGCACTGTCTGAATCATTGAACTCACAGCAGAAGCCTCAGTAGTTTGAGCTACAGCTGATTTGTAGTAGTAGCAGCACTAAGTCATTCTCTGTGCTGCCTAGTTGTGCTGCAGTAGCCCTGTGACGTTGGCAGTGGACTATGAAGAGCAGAGGACTGAAGAAACTCAGGACTCTGAACTCACTTTAGTTCCAGGCTGTGGATAGGTTATTTTCAACAGCCCACTTCAGACAACACATTATCCTTTCATTAGACTTGCCTTCTGAAGAGAAGTCTATAGACTTCTCTTCATTGACCTGGACAGTTCAACCTTGCTTTGTTCTTGTTGCTCCCCCATTGCCTGCAGAGGCACTTCATTCTAGCACTTTGCTCCTGCTTTCTCCCCAGCCTTCACTTTTCTGTCTGGCCTATCCCTGAGCAACCTATTTATATTTAAGCAATTCAAACTGCTCTTAATTCTCCATGCTTCTTGAGAGCAGATGGAGAATCTCAATCCTCTCTGTGATTAGACACTGAAATGGAGACAACACTTATCCCCTTCCCCAAGCTTTCTGGCACAGCTGAAGAAAAGCCTTGCTGTGCTCTTGCAGCTCTGGGCTGGAGCACATATACTTGTTTTGGCAGGATGATACATGTACAGGTTAATTAACATATAGGACTTGAAACATGCTCTGTGCTTACCAAATTCTCAGAAAGCACTGGTTGCAGCTTTTATCTGACCCTCCCTGCACAAATGGAAATTTCCCCAGAGCCTACAGTTTGGTCAGATTGGTGCATGTTTTTTGCAAAGCTGTATTTATTGCTCACCTGATGCTAAGCCATTTCTTCAGATGCATGATTGCAAATACTCATTCTTCTTCAACATGAGGAAGAACTTCTTTACACTGAGGGTAGTGCAGCACTGGAACAGGCTGCCCATGGAGGTCATGGAGTCTGCCTCTCTGGAGACATTCAAACCCCACCTGGATGTGTTCCTGTGTAACTGGCTCTAGCTGACTCTGCCTTGGCAGAGGGGTTGGACTAGGTGATCTCCAGAGGTCTCTTCCAACTGCAACTATTTTGTGGTCCTCTGTTCTCCTTTACCCTAGGTATCTTTGGCTTGTACCATTCCCTGTTCATCAAACTTGGCGTTTCTACTTCATACACAGGAGTGCTAAGACTTCTGTAAATGATGGGAGTATTTTTGTGACATAGTGTAAACAAAGTAACTTTGTTCTTGGATACAGCAGAACCCTTAAAAGCACCAGAAAATCCAAATGAAGTCTAAAATATGCTCAGCTATGCTCACAGGGGAACGTTTCAAACTAATTTTAAAGTTGGTAGAGGCACTAAATGTGGGCTTCAGTGCTTCATTGTTGCATGAATCTTTGACTGGGGGCTGTTAGAAGCTCTACCCACTAACTCTGCCTTAGAAAAGATAGCAACATGCAGCTATATTGTCAACAACAAGTACTTCTAACTAGAGGAATAGCCTTTTATATTTATAATGTTGGCTCACAATAGCCTTCAGTACTGCAGTGAGGTCATTGCCCCACTTGAAGGCTCTGAGAAATGACATGCATTGCTAAAGGCTGTAAAAGCAATGAGAAATTCTTATTCCCAGCTCTGAGCAGAGCTGGGGATTTGGCCTTGTGTTAGCTGAGTTGTGTATTGTAAGCATTCATTGAACAGTCATTTCCCAGCTCCCTAAAATTGCAGAGTACACACTGTTCCCCTTTAGGCAGAACTTCTGTGCTGTCCCCTTGCTGTGTTTGATGTTATTGTGGGACCAGTCAGAACCATGAGCTGGGTGGGGCTCCAAGAAATCTGGAAAATCTGTGAAAATACACAGGAATACAAGGAAATGGATAGAACAGGATCAAGTGACAGGAGAAATGGACTGTACCTGAAAGTGAGCATACAGCTGTAACATCAGTAGTAGCACTTTTTTATCATAGACCTTTCTGGATGTAACCCATATCATGCAAGCTGTATGGCCCAAGCTTTGCTGTGGGTGATGGATCCTGCTCAAGCAGGTGTGTGGCATATTTATGTGATGCTGGGGTGCAGCTGCCAGAAGGTTTTTTGTGTACTTTGTCCTCCCATTGTGACTGTCTCTGGCTGGGCATCTGCTTGAACCTTGTAGCTCTTCGTGCTGGCATACTTCCAGTATTGAACCAATTTCTAATTTTAGATGGGTGTAATGTATTCCTTGAATTCCTTTCCTCCTCTCCTCCTATATTCTGGCTGACAAAGCTTTGACAAATGAAGATGTTAGTTCTCTGCAGTTAGCCTGTTGGTAGTTAATTTTCCTGTTGCTCCAAGCCAGTAAAGTTTGGCTGTCTGACAGCAATAATATTTTTGTTCTTATGTTTGAGAAAAAACATGGACATGGAGTGCTTATTCTTTTTATCAAAATTTTGGACTTAGAAGAAGTGTTCTACTGAGTCATCATTCTTTACTTGCAGATATTTTTGATGCTTTGGCTGGATGAAATTTAGACAGTACTGGAACCACAGGGCTTTTGCCGAGTCCCCAGAGGGTGACTTGATCCACACGTGCTCTGAATGATGTGAATGGCTTTGTTCAGGGGAGGGAACAAAGTCAAACATAGCTTGTACTTGCTTGGAACTAGGTATAGATGTTAAAGCTGAACTGATGTATCTCTTTATTTCATCTAGATGCTTTTTGTTGGGGATTCACACCTGAGACAGATGAGCAAGACAGAGTTGACAGGTTCTGCACTGAGCTTTGAATACAAGTGATGATGTGTGTACATGTATCTGCTCTTTTCCTAGGCGTGATCCAGGCTTTATTTTCTTTCAAGATGCTGAGGTTCTTGACCTGTTTATTTTGGACACCTTACTGGAAGCCTCACAAACTTTTGTAGATTCTTTACCTTGTCCTACTCACAAAGACTATGATTCCAAAAGGGAACTTGGGAAAAGGAAGATTTTGTTAATCTTGGGGCCTGTTTTGATCTCAGTCTGTGCAGAATTGCTTTAAGTGGGCTTTGACTGGTTCTTCAGATGGTTTAGCATGTGGCTAGTGGATTTCTTGATTGGCTTCTCAGTTCATGCCTGTTTTATGTGAGTTTGTTTCCTTTGAGACTGGTATATTCCCATGAGATCAGATCCAGTCCTCCTAAGCAAGCTGGGTGGACTCCTGAGAGTTTGATGAATCTAGGTCAACTCTTCCTCACCTGTAAAGTCAGATGAGGCCTACTAGCCATTTCTGGATCAAGTTGCCATTTAGATGGGCTGCAGGAGTTGCAGCCTTGACTATGCAAGTGCTCCTAAAAGGTGGTCACAGTAGTCACTGTTTGACTTCGCCAGCATTTGAAGCCTGTGGATGACAGCCTTGACCCTGGCTGAGCTCACCTTAGGCCGTTGAGTTTTCATTTGGTCTTTTGCCCTGGATTCAGAGCACATGTTCTTGTACCTTGACCTTGCCACTGATCCTGAGACTGAACCACTCCTGCCTTGGCCCTGGAATGCTATCCTGGGAAGGTCTCGGCTTTATTTAATATCCTTGGAAGGAGGACTTTGTTTAGAGCAGTGGTGTCTTATACGCTACTGGAATAAAAGATTAAATTTGTAATTCAAAGATATTTGTGATTGGGGTTGTGTGTTCCTTTGGTTTTTTTGAACTGTCCCTCTGAGAGTACTCTTTTCTGCTTAGTGAGAAGGCTGTGTGTTGTTTTGTTTTGGCTTTTTTTAATAGGCTCTGGAGGATTGTGCTACAAGAACCTTTTCCAGGATAAATCAAAAATATTTCAAATTATTTAAAGAACTTTCAAAGGAAGCCATCCTATGTAACTACTGATTGTGTGCAAGTCCAAATAAATACCTGTGTTTGGTCAGATGAACTGTTCACTTGACTCCACGGCCTGTAATGGAAACCTGGATACCCAGCTCACACAGGGTTGCGTGAATTTAGGTAGAGTGAATCCTGCTGGTGTTGTCAGCCTGTATCCCAGTCTTAACAGTAAATGGGCTGGTGGAAGGTAGGAAACAGGATGAAAAGAGAATATTCCCAAGGCAGTGAGGCTTAGCATGGGCTGGTGACTCATGATTACCACTTAGGTGATTCTAGTTTGGTGTTTCATTCGCTTTCTTGACTTTGTGTTTAACAGTTTCATTAGTGGTTGTTTTTTTTTGAGTAGTGTATGCCCATCTCTCCTTCATGTCCAGCAGAAGGCAGTGAACTCCCACAGAGTACCCAAGCAATGAGGGAATGCCTGTGTGGTGAGCCCCTGACCTCAGCCAAGACCTTGAGTGGCAACATAACAACTTGCTCTGCAACAAAGAAAAGGAAATGGCTGCTGATGGCCTCTGGATACTGCTGAAAAATCAGGGAGGATGACAGTGCTGGTAATGATGAGTAGGACCATCTGGTGTGCTGGGAAAAGTATGCCAAAGAATAATTTCCATAAGAGAGTGAGAAAGGAGGCAAGGAAGTAAAGGCAGCTTTGAGAGCATTCCGTTGGCTGGAATGTGTGAATAAAACCAGTTTTCTGATTCAGCAGAAGCTCTGATTTTGATCTCATGTCGTTTCACATTTGTTTTTCTGTAGACTTACGTGTCCTCCAGTTTTGCAGTTTTCCCAGGTGTGCAGTCTCAATATGTACTTTTCTTCCTGAATCTGCTTCTCTGATGCACGTGTTCTTTTGCTTTTTCTAAGGTAGCAGTCCTGGCCTATCCTTAGTTTTTCCAGGCTCCTGATCATTCTTTTAATCCTGAAATGAATGACTTCTAACTCAGTGAGAGCCTCTAGCAGCAAAGTGTTCAATATTGTGCATGACTAGACCTTTCTGCAGATCCTTGTAGTGCCAGTACCTTCTGTTACCATGTTGTTCCATTTATTGTTACATGTTCTGTTGCATTTTAACAGCTGTGTTGGTCATAACAGCTGTCCCTGTTAGGCCCAGTGAATGGTAAGGGTTCATTATGTGTGTCTGTGCTGGGTGGCTAAATTTCTCCCCAGATCCATTTCTTGAATTAATCTACCCAGTGAGATGTTTGAGTAGCCTATATTTCTTCTCCATCTCAGCTATGCTGTGTTCTATTTTTTACGGTCGACTTTTGCTTGTTGTTACCCCTTTTCCCACTAAGAGATTCTTAGTCTTTCTCAAAGTCCTTCCAGATCCCAACTAAACGTTTTGGCTTCTGTAGCTTTTACTGTCCCTTTCCCTTTCTCTTCTTGTCATTAATACATCAGGCAATAGAAGATCTTGTGTACTGAATCCTGAGGTATTAGCTGCCATGTTGTTGCTGTGCCAGGTGTAGCATTGTTTTGATAAAAAGATGTAGCCAGCTCACTTAGGGTGAATTTCCAAGTACAAGTTGGGCTGAACTGTAATTCCTAAATAATATGTGGTGACCTAGTTTTTGGGCTGTTTACTGTATGAATATGCATGTTTACCCCAGTGGAAGGTTGTAAGGAAAAATGACAGTGAGAAGAATGGCTCTGGACAGCAAAAAGTTGTCACAAAATAGCTTCAGAGACAATAGTCAGGCTGTTAATATGGAAAATACTACCTTCTTCATGCAGAGCTTTTTCTTGGCCTGGGAGCCAGAGCAGCAAATTATTTGGGTCACCTTAAGGAGGAAAAAAACCTGCCTGTGAGAGTCTCTTTGTTCAGCAGACTGGACAGGTGCGCAGGACAGGCCTTATGTGGTGCAGAAGACACTAAATATTGTGTAAGATCCATGTTTGACTATCTGCCTGCTTGAAACTTCTTTTTGTCTCTGTTACTGCTGCTGTTGGAAAGAAGCAGCACTCAGGGCTTTCTGAGCAGTTGCTAAGAGAGGGAACATGAAATGCTGAAGGACTGCAGCTAGGTTCAGTGAACAAGTGCTAAGCAGATCAAGGGAGCCTTGATCTATCCCTGGGTTTCTTCCTGGACAGCATAGCATGTTTAAAGATGTCTGAGAGAAACAAATACAAATTAGTTTTCCTGGCACAGACATTCACACTTGCAACACGTTGAGAGTCTGCCTTATATATGCATATGTATAACTATCTGTACATATGCTGTCAAGTCTCAGCAGAAGGAGGATCAAGGAATCACCTTCCAGGAAAGGCAGAGGATCCTGACTTGCTTTTTGAGTGGGAGGCTACTCTAGAACAGGCAGATGATCTATCTCTAGTAGGTACAAATCAAATGTGCTGAAACTTAGACATCTTTAGCTTTGAGTTTATGTCAGTTGAAGCAGTGGAATCCTATTGTAAAATAGTCTTTAATTTTGCTCAGAAACGAAAAAGTGTGATTTGGTAGGGCATCAGATTAAAAAGAAAACAAAAGAGACAGAGAATGAGAAACAGTGAACCTGTGCTTGTGGCTTGTGTGTAATTGTTTTGAGGTAATGCAGTTTGCAGTTCTCTGAAATGTAACACTGAAGTAACTTCACTGCCAGAGCAGGTCAAGGGTCTTGTAAAATATTTCAGTGAATGTTTTGTTCTGTGCTTAAAATCCTTTGAATGAGATGTAAACTTCATTTAACTTATTTCTTGGAAGCATTAGTTCCAACTACCATGGTTATGTTTTACTGCAGAGATGTTGAGAGGGAACGATAGTTTTTTATCTGGTCTGGATAGTGGTTCTATCTCCTTGAAGGGCCTTTCCTTGAATTTCGGCAAGAACGTTATAGAGGTAATAGGCATTATCATTTGCTTTTCAATGTATCACATGTCATTACTTGCTAGGCTCATTCTTTGTTGTTACAGCAAAGTGTTTATACATAGTACAGTCAAGTGGGTAGCTGGACTTCTGCCTAGCTGTGCAGTGAAGGGATTCAGGCACAGCACAGATTGGGAGCTGAATTTGTTCTCCCTACACAGAAGCTAGTGCCTGGCTCTGTGAGAGCCAATTTGCTGTTTTCTCTCTTGTACATCGTACCAAACCTCTTTCTACTTTTCTAGTTGAAGAAGATTGGTGGCGGTGGCTTTGGGGAGATCTATGAGGCAATGGATCTGCTGACCCGTGAGAATGTGGCCTTGAAGGTAGAATCAGCCCAGCAGCCAAAGCAAGTTCTCAAGATGGAAGTGGCTGTCCTGAAAAAGCTGCAAGGTAAGGCAGAAAGCCCTTTAGAAGTGCTGAAAGTCACTGTGCTTGTAAACAATTAAGGATCCAAATTTGCAAATGTTTTTTATAATTTTTCTCTTCAACTTCCATCTATATGTGATGCTACATTAAGTCATTGAGCTCAGCAAGTTATTACGTTCTGCAGAGCACTCAAGTGAGTTCCAGCTACAGGGAGTATTTTTGTCTGCCAGGCTGTAAGAACAATGAGGAGACTTAAACTGAACTATTGGTATGCTGGTCTGTGCAATCCAGTGATACTGATTAGGTAATAAGGAATAGAGGAAACTGATTAGGTGATAAGGAATAGAGGAAGCAGCATCTGACTAAGAGAAGGGGGTTAGCTGTGTGCCTCCCAGAGTACTGGGACAGTGTTTGTGACTGTAGCACAGTAAGCATGATGGAGTCTTCAAGTAAAGTGGTTGACTAGTAGATGAGTTCAAAAAACATAGGGAAACTGACAATTAGTTAATTTTTCATGTACCTCACTGTCCTGAAGGCAAAGTATAAAGTGATGTGCCTATACTTTATTTTCCCTAACACAGTGTTATATTGGTTTGGATGTGGAAGTCAACCTTGGGACTGTTGATTTCTATAGGTGAACCTGACAAAGCTTATGGGTGGGTTTCAAACTGACTGGGAAGCAGCAGAATGCGAGCCTTCCTTGGATCCTATCCATCCCTACTTCCACTTAAGAAATTACACTGAAGGGGGACTTGCCTTATATCGGGGTGCTGTTTTCTCTTTGCTCAGATGACATTATAACAAATAAGGCTGAAAGTTAAAATTTCCTTTGCTCATCTGTAGTCATAGTCATTCTCACAAGTGAAGTAGTAGAATAAGACGAAAGAATCCAGCCAGTATCCCAGAGGCTTTTGCAATGGTGATGAGATACTGTTCAACACCAAAGGGTACGGGGAAGCAGTCTTGCTGCAGTCATTCCTGGCTGAAGGAACAATGAGGGGTCTTCTACTAAAGACTGATTGCTGTGGGAGGATGTAAACAATGAATTTCCAAATCTGCCTTTGAGGAGCTTAGAACTGCTTGCTGAAGTGCATTGTGGATTTCCTGGTGAAGGCAAGGCCAGCTATTGACAGGTACAATTTACATGTTCTAGTATAATATGCCTTTGAAGAGATGTTCCTTTTTGCAGGATTCCCACTTGGGCTGAGTAGGATCCTTATCACTAGGGCTCAGGGTTCAGAGATAGTGTTGTGGCCCCTGTACAAAATCTCCAGAGATAGGATTGAATTAGAGGGTGAGGCTCTTCCAGGTTTGTGAAATGGGTTACTCAATGTTTGTGACAGATCGCCTCCAGGTAAAAGCCAGTGAATTATTTTTGAAGGTCAAATGTTTTTCCACATTGCAGCTCTTCTAAGAGGAGGACTGACAGGCCTTTTTTGAATACACATTGTGTTGTAATAGGTGCAGGAGAGCTGTGAAAAGGAGAAATCAACCCAGGTTGTTAGGAGGCATCTCACCGTTGATTTGTGGAAGGCCTGGGATACACAAGCTCCCAGAGAACAGTAGAGCAGGCAGCTGAGGTCTGGAAACAATGCAGTAAGGGCAAGCAAGGCAGTGTCTGAAATTTTTTTATTTGGGTTGTACACTTGAAACTGCTCTGAATTGAGTGAGGCTATGCCCATGTAGAATGGTAGATATTAGACTACTAAGAGACAATGCTCCCATGCTGGCTAGTGTCAATATGTCTTGCATCCAGGGCAGGGAGCGCTTGAGAAGCATGACCTGAAATCACCAAATCAGAACTAGCATCAGAAAATGTTGCAAGGCGTTGACTAATATGTGTGCTGCCTTCAGTGTTTATTTCTGGAAAAATAGCTGAGAATACCAAGTGCTTGAAAAAACACCCACATTTCTACACAGCATGATGCTGGTAACTGGGGAGAGGGAGTGGTGGTGTGTGGAATTAGGAAAAGTCCCTTGGCAAAGCAGTTAGTGAATATTAAGGGGCAGAAAAGACAGAAGCAGCAGAATTAGCTGTGCATCAACTATCCTGCGTGTAAGAATGACACATTACTTCAGCCATATTTTTACAAATCAAGCTGTTCTGTGAAGAATTGAGCTTTTTTGGTTCAAGGTTAATCCCCAAATGCTTTACTGAAATAAATGATAACGTTAAATAAGAAATTAGGTTGAGAGAGCTGGGAATCGTGTATTGTGTATGTTTTTTCTGTGTGTGTTGCAAAGAAGTGGGAAACATTTCAGAAAGGGAAATGCTGCCTTTATACTACAGTTGGTGGATGGAGGAAGTTGGAGGTATTACCATAGGTGATACAGTCAGTTTCTGGGTTTCCAGGTGAAAAGCAAGGGAACAGTGTTGACTAAAAGTGTTGTCTAAAATTCGTCTGTGCTTTTTTGGTAGAATTGAACATTGCAGTCCCTCTTAAAGGGAGTTAAAGCTGTACTAGCTTTATTGTTTTCAATTTAGGTGTCACACCAACCTTAAAGGACTGATGAGCTGCTGCTCTTTTCAGAGCTTGTGTCTTGCAAGTTGCTAGAGCTCGGCAGAGTTTGTGGTGTAGAGAAGGCCATTAGCCCATACGGTAGGCCTGGGTACAGTGATGCCGAGAAAAGGCTGGAAAAGAGCTACTCACAGACTTGTATCTCAGAGGTAGCAGGTATTTGTTTATTCAGCTCTGGGCACAAGGGGGATCGCTCCACCAAACTTGTGCAACCAAGGACAAAAACTTCACAGCTTATATACATTAAAAACTCATACATATTCATTATTTCCAGGAATAGGCGGTCATTATTACAATTAGTTCTTGGAAATCATTATCATAATCTCCTCCTTCGTCTCCTCCCACTTGGCATTAGTCCCATGGTCTCTGGTGGTCGTCCGGGGGTCGTCGGGAGGAAGGCCGATGGTCTTCATCAACTTGACCTTTGAGTGTGGCACATACTGCCAGGTCCTGAGTCCAGCTGCATCTAGTTTTTCTTCCTTGTAAATATATTGTTTTTACACTACCTAAGCTAAAATAATGCCCTATGTTCTACTCTTTTCATGCTTAATAAACTAAAACAATTCCTTATTAATCAACCTTTTATCTTCTGTTTATTCAGGTGTTCTCTACTTGACTATCCCCTATCATACTTTTCGCTTTAACTATTCGATTCTTGTTATCAATTTCCCCCCTTTCTATTTACTAAGTAAATTCTTTTACTTACAAATGTGTTTCCTTTCAAGGTTTTCTGAAAATATGTGCCTGTTTCTAGGGTATATTGTAACTTATTTCGTTTCCAGTCCTCATATGTATTAGTTGACCGTATGCAACACCAAAGGAAACATCGAAAAAGTACACACAACAAAACCAGTGACCCTATTATTACAATCAAACTCACAAACAACTGTTTTAGCCACTGCAAATTGGGAAGCCAGCTAGTCAAAAATTGCCAAAAATTATCCGACCAGGACACGTTATCTTGAGTTGTTTTGTGCAATACTTCTGCATGTTCCCAAATCTTATGTATATCGTTTTCCACATGTTGTCCTGGTTGATCCACATAAGTACAGCATGAAGTGTTGATTAGTGTGCAGACTCCCCCAAGCTGTGCGGTGATAATATTAAGAGCCATTCTATTCTGAAATACTACTTCTTTAAGGGAGTTTATTTCTTCTTGGAGTCCTCGTAATGCATCTGCTGTGGAACTGGCTAGTATCTCCATTTCGGCAGAGATATTAACAATTGCTTTTTCTAGTTCTGTGGTTCCCAAAATAGGAATTAAGGCCCTAACAAAACTGTGGAATCCAGATGGCTTCCCTATGAGAGGGTTACTGACTGATCTTTGTCTGATAATGTGAGTCCACACTCCTCGAACTATTCCACTCAATTCTGACTGATGGAGTAATTCCAATTGTGGGACTAAATACCCCATGGTACATTCTCCTGTCCAATTTCAGGTTAATTGCTTTCTAGCTCTATTATCACCGCATACTGTGCCCACAACTGTGTTTGGCTATTTCCCGAATGACCGTTGGCATATTTGGCTTGGAAATAGGGTCCAGTTCCAACATTCAATACTATAGGAATTACTTTCCAGGTGGTGCTGTTGGAATGTGTGAGGTTCCCAAAGTATATCCCTGAATTGTTTGCATACACATACTCTATAGTCTCATTAACTGCTGCCAGTTTAAAGGGAATCTGTTCCTAAGTTACTGTCTCACTGGTGCAGCTATTCGATGTATTCAACAAGCAGTATGGATTTGCCTCTGTTCAATTACTCTCGGGATTTCCTAGAACTGGAGAATGAAAGTCATCCATCTGCCCACAAACCCAACAACCTTTATGTCCTGTATGGTTGGCAATGCTATTCACCAAGGCAGTATAAGCATTAGAATCAACAGCACAATCTACTTTAGACAAAAATAT
>NW_008667652.1:0-4645 GCF_000695815.1 Acanthisitta chloris
GGGGAGGTGGTGGATTCACCATCTCTAAGTAAGCTGTTGTAGGATATAATTAAGGTGCATATCAACCACACTTACTTGCATAAGCAACTAAAACCATTTGTAACAAAAATAAACATTTTCTTTTGAACACAGATGGTAATATCATTGGAACTAAACAGATTCAGTCAAAAATCACATTATATTCTTTATTCAGAAGTGTGCAAAAAAGATTCCTTAAATAAAAGAAGTGTTTATCTTAATCAAATAAGTTCTCAAGTAATTTGAAAGTAGAATAACAGTTCAAGTTCTTTTAATTCCTTCAATGTTTATTATAAAAGCACTTTCACTTTAGAAAAAAAAAAACAATTTTTTGTCTTATAAAAGGGTAAAAACATTTAGGCCTTCCTACATCAAACTTTAAACTCTGGGAAGAGGTACCTTGATTAAAATCCCCAACGGTGAGAAGGGAATTCACTCAGTCAACAACTTTTATTGACTGGACACTGGCATGGGCTTGGCCCTGGGGCATTCTCCCAGTGTGTCCCACAGGTCTCCCGGTGCCAGAGGAATGCAGCACAGTTCGAGGGTATTTAGCAGCAGTGGCTTGTGATATGGTTTGCTGAAAAGTAATCAGATACATCGAATTACTTAGTGGTACAAAGAAACTCCCATTAAAACAGCACTGGGTAAGCTCTAGTTGAAACAGATTTGAAATGCAGCAAAGTGAAATAAACTTCTCAACTAAGGAATAATAAGGATTACTTTAACAAAATGAACCAATTTTCCCCCTTTCTTATCTCTAATACATTTTTTAGACTATAAAGTGCTAAACTTTGAGTCAACTAGGTACCTTGTGCTTTTAGCACCTGAATCAAGGTTGGTTTGTTTGGGTTCTTTTACCTCTGTAGTGCTAATTTAATCATGCCAACTTCCCTTCTGAAGTTTACTGTTTGCTATTCGAAGTCTCTGAAAACATTTGTAATTTTATCAACAATTAATTTTCTGCCCCCTAAAATAACACCCATTCTGCTTTTAATCAAGGTAAATTCTCTCCCCTCTCAAATTAACTCCAGAGAAATAATTCAATCTGATTGACTTCCACTGAGGCTTTTATTTGCAGACAGAGTACAGGGAATGTACCTCTGGGGCTGTCACATTTATTACACTTCTAGAAGTCAATTTTGGTGCAGTAGTTCAAGTACTTTCCTTGTCACACACTAGTCACACAACCTGAGTCCAGAAATTGTTCTTAATGACATAATTATCACACTGAACCTTTACCCCTTAAGGACATACAATTGAAACACCAATTTCTGCTTAGGAGCCCAAACTCTTGGGAGCAGTGTGCAGCCTGCTACAGGGCTCTGAGCCACCACAGGCAATGGGGGTGAGCAGAACATCCCTCACACAGCTACTATGAGCTCCAGACCAAATTAATCATAGAACCATAGAATTTAAGGGTTGGAAAGGACCTGACATATCATCTAGTCCCAACCCCCTGCCATGGGCAGGAACACCTCCTCACTAGATCAGGTTGCTCAAGGTCTCATCTAGCCTGGCCTTGAACACAGCCAGGGCTGAACACATCCCTGGGCAACCTGTGCCAGTGTCTCACCACCCTCACAGGGAAAAACTTTTTTCTCACATCCAACCTAGACTTTCCCTCCTTCAGTTTGAACTCATTACCCCTGGTCCTATCACTGCAGTTCCTAGCACAGAGTCCCTCTCCAGCTCCTTGTAGGCTCTTCAGAGAGCGAAAAGTTGCTCTGAGATCTCCATGCAGTCTTCTCTTCTCCAGGCTGAACAGCCCCAACTCCCTCAGCCTGTCCTCGTGGGGGTGATGCTCCAGTCCTCTTAGCAACGTTGTGGCCTCCTCTGGACTTGCTCAAGCAGTTCTGTGTTCCTTCTCATGTTAAGACACCAGAACTACGTGCAGCATTCCAGGTGAGGTCTGAGGACAGCAAAGCGGAGGGGAAGAATCACCTATTTTGACCTGCTGAGCACACTCCTGTGGATGCAGCCCAGGATTCCATTGGCTTTCTGGGCTGAGCTCACACTGCAGCTCATTAAGGGACTGATGTAGCTTTGCTTGTTCTGGCCATATCACTAAAGAGAAACTGGACCTTGACACAGTACAGAGAAAACTCAGACTCTGTTTTACAACAAAAAATGTTCAATGGTTTCCTACACCTCCAACTAACACCATTTTTTACCCAGATTGGTCTATAAGTGTGTGATTGCCAAGGCTATTTAGGCCACTGTTCACAGTCTTCTTGTATGCTGCTTCCATACCCTATGACTGCACTTCAGTGTTTTCTTCAGGAGAAGGACTCAAAATACAGCAAGCAGCAGACTTGACTAATTTCATTGTCTCTGAACAAGGGTTTTACCTTCCCCCCCCTAGTAATTTGCTATGTACAGCCTGTCAGGTTAGTTTGTATCTCCACCACCTCTGGCTCAGTCACTCTCTCTGCTCTATACTATGAGTCCTGTCTTTAAACTGTAGTGGCATAGTGGTGACACCAAACATTGCTGAATCAACTGACCACTTCTACTCATGCTGGCCAAGAAGAGACAGCCAAGACTACTATACCTGTGAAATAATTACTACAGAAACAAGACAAATAAATTGAAATGCCAACATTTTCATAGAATCACAGAATCATCAAGGTTGGAAGAGACCTCTAAGATCATCAAGTCCAACCATTAACCTGTCACTGCTGTAACCCCTAAACCCTATCTTCCAGTCCCAGATCCAGACACCTCTTAAGCACTTCTGGGGATGGTGACTCCACCACTTTTCTTCCTCTCCTCACCAGTGGCTTCCACCCAGCTCAAAGACAGTAAATAAAGCTGGTTATCACAAAGAGGTCTCAAGCCTGAGCTTCATCTAATACCTCTTAACAAAGTAACTTTTCTTTAAATCATGACCAGATGTGTTGTAAGAAGAGTACTCTAACAAGCATAATTCTGACTTACCTGAGTGACTGGATGATGTTTCTCAACGATGACTGAACTCATGGGTGGAGCAACTCCCAACACTGCTAAACTCCCACAAATTCTGGATTTCTGTCCCATATCAGCTCTGCCTGTGATTCGAGCAGTGATTGTTCTTCCTGCTTTCTGCTGAGCAGATGTTATTACTTTTGCCATGGGCTATAAGTAAATCAAAATATTAGTTGGTAAAAAAAGTCTAAACATAATATTTACAGTGCTCTAAAGTATTTTCTGCCATGAGTCTAATTGGAGCATGTGATGTTGCAGGTAATCCAGTTATGTTACACAGGACTGGATTTGCTCCACCTTGTTGCAACCAGGTTTACTTTACCTTTTCCACTCTGAGATAGCATTTCAAGCCAATGGCTTCTGTCCTGAGGGGAGTAAGGCTAATTAGACAAAGATCAAGCAGTATGGATAGTTCAGCTTTGCTCACTGCCTGTGTGCTCCAGTGACAGCTGAAGGTACTGTGGAAAGCCTTTCTAGCAGTGACACAGCAGATACAAAACATCTCCCATGCCCACAGTGCTGTGCCTTTCTCTGACAACTGATAGCAAACTGTATCAGATGGGGAAAACAAAGGAGAGCAATGCTGAAGAATAGAGAAAAGTGAAAAGGACAGTTTAGCAACAAATACAGAAAAGGGAATGAGAAAGACATCTGATACCAAAGCAAAGCATGTTCTTTCCATAGCAGGAGAGTATCAAGTCAAGCACCAATTGTTCCTGTTGCACTACACATGTGAACTCTTCCATTCTTCATTTTGTCACACTTCCCCCTCCACATCTCCAAAAAGCCTTTCAAACTGCTCCTAGGATAAATGAGTTTATGTAATATTAATGAGCATTTGCAACCTGGTGTCTTCACACAGCTCTGTAAGCTCTGTGGCTGTGTCCTCACCTACAGCCTCATATTCCCCTGAGAAATGCAGGAATAGCAATACCCAAACTAACATTTGTTATGATTATGCCTTTAAAAAAAAGGGAAAAAAGTTTAATTTGAGCACATTACCAGTTTTTGAGTGGATGTCACACCAGATCCTGCTGCTGTGCTAGTGACAATTACTGGAGAATCAGAATCTAGCCTGGTCTGAGAAGTGCTTGCATGACCCAGATGGGAAGAAAACTGTGAATGAAACCAGAGTTTACAAAAAATGAGCGTAACTTTCTAGAAAATACAATTTTACCCTTTAGATAGTCATGTTTTCTGACTATCCCAACTGCCTTTCTAATGTTAATGCCTTTGCAGGTATTTTATCTCTAGTGTTACTGTTTATTGGCTGATTTAAAATTACTTGTCTAAAACTGTAGAAATGATGTGAACAACATTTGATACCATTAGAATGAAGAATCTAGAATGAGAGAGAGGCATGCACATCCCTCAGTTCTAACCTGTACTCTAGCATGAAACTGGTGTTCAGGGGGAATATTTTCAGGATGACTCCAGGACAGGTCCAGAACAACCAAGCTACTGGATAATGACCTGGCTGAGCTGACACAACAGGACAATAAGCTGAGTTCCATCAGTGTCTATATATGCTACACTCTTAAAAAAGAAGCTCTAAGTCAAAGCAGTTTTTCTTCTTTTCAGAGTATATTAAGTTCAGATTTTTTTAAAAATCCACTTAACAGCCTTTGTTTTCTTCAGAAAGAAATGCATAGAGCAAATT
>NW_008667653.1:0-2270 GCF_000695815.1 Acanthisitta chloris
AGCAAGCAAAACAGCGCTGAGCGGCTGGGGAGTCTCAGCTCCGCCAATGGCGCACACTCCCCTGCCCCAAAGTCCCCGGTTTTATACTCTTTTGTTTCCCGTTCCGCGTAGCTCTTCCGGTGTACTCTGCGCTTGCGCGAGTTGTTGCTAGGGGGTCTGTTCCCGAGGCTCCTTCCCCGATGCCTTTGTGTGTAGGTTTCCTAATTTATTGTGCGACTTTTAACATTCTGCATACATTATCTATTCTACAGGATGTCTGTAGTTAAGCTTTCATATACATTGTTTAACTTACAGCATTCCTTGCTTATCTCACAGGATATATTGCTCCTCAGTATTCCTTGCTTATCTCACAGGATATATTGCTCCTATTTATTTTACAGCATTTGTAGTTAGGCTCACTGGTTTGCCTTATGCTTTTTACATGTAGGGTTTTTTATTTTTATTTAAGGCTTTTTCATAAGTTTAATTCAGGGTTTAATGAACAAACACATCTGCAACTTTTTACAGGTGATACCTGGGCCTTAAATAGAGATCAAGTTGTTATCCAATGCTTAAGAAATTATGCTTTTTCATTCAATTAACAGCATGTATTTCAAGTAGTGAAGGACTGTGCTGACAAAGCTATAAAGATTGTTTGTAGTATGTTAATACTGGCATTAATGCATGAAGCTAAACTTAGTAAGTGATGAAACATGCTAATTTGAAAGCAGAGCAAGTCAATTGAGATTGATGGTGATAGTGTGAAAGCACTTTTGATAGTACTTTGTACCTGCACATAATAAGGACAGAAGCACAGTCCAATACAGTACAATAAAGATGAATATTGCTTTTAGGTCTTAGACTTTGTTGTGTTCACTGATTGGTGTATGGCTGGAAAACTGCAATTTCTTAAGAGGTATATTAGAATAAGTGCGAGTTTGCTTTGTAGTACTGAAACAAAGGTATAAATTGTTGAAGTCCTGTGACCACCAGCAGGCAAGCAGATTGATTTTACTCATTTCTCCTGCTGTTGATTTACTTTTATCCCAGAAATTTAGATTAAGTAGACAAATGCTGCTGTCAATTATAGTTGTCATACTGTTGAGATATATGGTTACAGCTTGTAGTGTGGCTTTTTTAAGTTCTAAAAAGTATTTCTTTATACAGTAGAATTAATTAACACTTTGTATGTTGGAATTCTCATGAGCATCAGCAGACAAATATCCTGTTTTGTGGCTGCCCTTAACTCCAGATTACTGCCTTATTTTTTTTTCTCACTAAAATGTCTCCAAGTGCTATAGGTAGTACTTTCACTAAATCTAAATTTTTGGAGAACAAGTGTGTTCTCAGTTCGTAGTAGATTGCTTGATTATTATATTCTAGTTTTATTGCTGTTGAAATCTAGGGACTTAGTTACTATATCAGGTTTTCTACTAGCCTTGTTTTGCAGAGGTCAACTACTAGTGAAGGTAAAGTATTTCTATTCCTAACTTTTGCAGTTGATGGCAGAGATGAGGGTTAGGCTCATCTAATTTAGGAGGTGCAGAAGTCTGCCTGTATCTTAAAGACAAAAGATTTAACTGTCTCTTTGGAAATGCATAGAGTGTGTAAATTAATGTATTCAGCAGTCTATAATAGTTTTGGGTTTTTTTTTTTTGTTTTGGAAGAGTAATATCTGGTCTGAGCTTATTTCAGAAATGCTTTTGGATCATCTGTTTTGAGGGCCTATTGTATACATGTTGTTGCTAGTTAATATTCAGTATTGGGCTTTGCATGTGATTTAAGCAAAGTTAAAGATCTTGTTCTAGAAATGTTTCACATATAAAATACAATTTTAAAATGACTGTTGCCCATCCTTCAGTGATTTTTTGTTCTGTTTAACAAATGTGTCGTGGTTTAACCCCAGCCAGCAGCCAAGAACCACGCAGCCTCTCACTCACTCCCCCACCAATGGGACGGGGGAGCCAATCAGAAAGGTAAAAGCTACAAAAACTCATGGGATGAGATAAAGACAGTTTAATAGAGGAAGCAAAAGCTGCACACACAAGCAGAGCAAAACAAGGAATTCACTGCTTCCCACAGACAGGAGGTGTTTAGCCATCTCCAGGAGAGCAGGGCCCATCATGCGTAACGGTTCCTTGGGAAGACAAACGCCATCACTCCAGATGTCCCCCCTTCCTCCTTCTTTCCCCCACCTTATATACTGAGCATGTTGTCCTATGGGATGGAATATCCCTTTGGTCAGTTTGGGTCACCTGTCCCAGCTGTGTCTCCTCCCAGTCTCCCATGCA
>NW_008667653.1:2387-3386 GCF_000695815.1 Acanthisitta chloris
CCCCCACCCAGCCACTGGGAATAAAGTTAACTCTACTTCAGCTCAAACCAGCACAATGTGTTCTGAAAGTACAAACTGCTAATAATCAGAATGATGTAAGATCACCATTACTGAAAAAGTGGAGCAGTTCTTTTGGAGTCTGCAGAGATAAACTGCACTAATTACTAGAACTGTTTAGTTGGCCTAAACTTGGTCTTGATTTTTCTCCCCATCTAGCTGTGGCTTGTTTTGTTGTGGTTTTTTTTCTACCCTGTAAGTGCTCAGAGGTTGGTAATAACTTTTTTGTTGTCTAATTAATTCAATTTGGTCATAACCTGCACACACAGTTTAGTGTCTTATAAGTATATTGCTTCCTAGTATTACTGTGTGTATTGGGTTTGTGTGGCCAGGTTTTGGTAGCAGGGGTCCATGGGGTGGCTTCTGTGAGAAGCTGCTAGATGCTTCCCCCATGTTTGGCAGAGCCAGGCTGCTGGCCGAGGCCAAGCCAATCAGCAATGGTACTAGTACCTCTGTGATAACATATTTAAGAATGGAGGGGGGAAAACTGCTGCACAATAGCAGCTGGAAGAGAGGAGTGAGAATGTGAGAGAAACAACTGCAGACTCTAAGATTAGTGGGGAAGGAGGTGTTCCAGGTGCTGGAGCGGGGGCTGTAACCCTAAGGGAAGCCCATGCTGCAGCAGGTTTGCTGGCAGGACTTGTGACCCTGTAAAGGACCCATGTTGGAGCAGTCTGTTCCTGAAGGACTGCACTCCATGGAAAGAAGAAGTTTAAGGGACCTATGCTGAAGCAGTTTGTGAAAAACTGCAGCATGTGGGAAGGGCCCATGTTGGAAACATTTGTGGAAGACTGTCTCCTGTGGGAGGGGCCCCACTGGAGCAGGAGGAGGGAACAGCGTAGATGTGTGATCTGACCACAACTTCCATTCTGGGGGGGGATAGAAAAATCGGGAGTGAAGTTTAGCCCAGGAAGAAGGGGTGGGGGGAAGGTGTTTTAAGAT
>NW_008667654.1:0-1415 GCF_000695815.1 Acanthisitta chloris
CCAACTCAAGATATTCTATGACTCTATACCCATATTTTCAAATGTTGATAACCTATAAGGATTTTTCAAAAGGCTTGATTTGGAAATAGCAGATCAAGCTTATTCTGCTCATTCACTCATAGAAGGAAATCAATACTTTGCGATAGGTCACCTGCTGTCTTCAGAGCAAGGATCTGGAACACTATGTATTGAACAGAGATTATATACAGAAATTCCTCATGCAGCCAACAGCTGCACGGACTGGAGATTGAAATGAGCGGTCTTCATAAATTTTTTTGTTTGTTTTTGAGAGTTGGCTTTGTTTGTTTGTTTAAATCTCTTTCAGTTACCAAATGCATTCAGAAGTTACTGCAGTAATTTGTGCCCTTTCATATGATACTAGGCTAGAATAGTCACTTATTAACCATAGTAGAGTTGTATTTTACAATCAAAGAATGCAACATGAGTCAGGCTTCTGATTTAATAAAATTTCCCTTAGCAAAAGTAGAGTATCTCATAAACCTGACTCAAAAGCATCCTCTACTTAAATACCTGATTACACGTTTTCTTCACTTTTGAGAAGTGCTAAAAATAAATAAATTGGACATCTCTTGCTGCTGTTTTCTCAGTCATCTGCAAGTATACTCAGATGAGCCTACTGAAGATAGGTTGGGGCAGTGATAAATTTTAAAAAAACATCACTTCCAGTCCCCCACTTTCCTTTACTTCCACTATCACTCTCTTTCCTCATCCTGCAGTCAGCTGGCTCAGGAAGTGAAAACAGCACAAACATTTATGTTTTTAATAGAACAAATAACTGCACCTCCTTAAACTGCTCCCAACAGGGTAGTACTACAGCCTGTGCTTGCATCAGTGAAGTGGTAGGACTGACGGGCCAGGGACAGGACTTCCCTGCTCAGTGACACTGAGCTGTAATATCAATGTGCCTATTTGGTCTTTACACAAGGATTCACTCTTGCTATTCTCTTGTACTTCCATGTCCAAGTGAATATATCCAAGCCTTCCCTCATATATGCAGCGTCATGCTTTGTGCAAGCAAAATCTCACCTTATTTGACACTGGTTTAAAATGAAAATTGATTAGCAGAGGTTAGACTACTGCCACTGATAACAGTGAATCCTGACTGCATCAGTCACACAGGTAACAGAGCTTCTGCCTCTATATGACGAGGTCAAGTAAGAGAGGTACGTTAATTCCTCAGACTAAAGCATAGGTCAGGTTCCTGCTGCCTTCTAATCTCAAAGTCTAGGAAGAAGAATGAAAAACTGGTTTGGTTTTTATCTTTATTTATTCTATTTGTTTCTGAATAAAGACTATGGTGAGAGTGTTACCTGTCTTACCTGGTCTTTGTTTTGTCCCTGTCTGCTCCATAGGCTAATCTCATGCAAAGCACTGCTTGGAAGAGTTACCATTCC
>NW_008667654.1:1443-5161 GCF_000695815.1 Acanthisitta chloris
AGTATTCTACTGTTAAATAATGCCTCCATGCAACTACAATCAGGTAGTTTCTCAGTGCTTAGACACAAGATCCACCCAGGAATGCTGGCATAAGCTTGAGAGGCCCTGAGACGTGCCTCTTGCTACAGACCTTCCTTTTGGATGCTCTATCCAACTTAAGACCCCTCATATTTTAGTCCCACACTTGTCAAATTTTAACATTCCCATTCTTATCCTGTTTTAGTGTGTGCATGTGGTTTTATGCTCCAAAACACAGTGAAGTGCTATTTCCAGCTACCATTTCTGCGCTCCTACATTACACAACCATTAGCATATGAAACAAAAACCACAAAGCTGGGGGTAGAATCACTTGTTTTCTAGATATGCTCCTACATTACACAACCATTAGCACATGAAACAAAAACCACAAAGTTGGGGGGTAGAATCACTTGTTTTCTAGATATAATCTACTCCTTCCAGCAAAAGTAAACAACAATATCCAACCACCAACCCCCAGGAGACCCTACAGTTTCACCAATTTCCATGCTGAGCTCCTCCTGGAATCTGTGCATGGAATGGGTAAGGGACTGACTGTTCTGCTTGGAAAAGGCACATTTACTGCAATGTAACTATTAAAAGGATCAACTAAATTAAACATTAGTTAGCATATTAAAAACAACTTTAACTGGTCACAAACTCAACCTTTAACTCTGATAAAGAGCTCACCTTTTGCAGGCAGTAGAGCTATTTCCCCTAAATTTAGGTATGTTCCACTTTAGTCTGAAGTTCTCTCACACTTAGTGTCAAACCTTATAAGGCTTTGGAAAGCAAACCAGGACAGGTTTCCCTCAGAACTGGAATAAATATTTTTAAGCATCAGAAACACACAATGTTGCATGTTCAAAGAGATGCATACAGCTGTCCCTTTAAAAAGCCTCTTTCAGGACCAAAATGTTTTATGTTCTCTTTCTCACAGGTATATGTTCACATGCTCTAACCTATTTTTAGAACGTCCTTCCTAGATTAATTTTTAAACTCAAGTCTGGATACTTTTTGCTCTCTGTGCCCAGATATCCCTGCTGAGCCTGTCTGTTCCACTACTGGAGGCAATAAGGACATAGAAGTTAGCCTGCCCTGGGTTTGCATCCCACCCTTTTCCCACTGAAAGAAAAAACAACACAGGGAGAGAGTCACACTTGTATACAGGAACAGGGCATAGCACTTCCCGGACAAGAGCCATAGCTTCCTACTGCACACATGCTATTATGTGTCTTTTCTGTCACATTAGATGACAAAGCCATCTCATTAAATGCTGCAAGGCTTAAAAGAAGAAAGAAAAAGCACTGTCCCCAGCTTCCACAGAAAAGAGTATAAATAAGCATACCTGCCTTCACCCACAAGGTAGCCAGCCCAGGCTTGGGCTTGGCAGTATCTCTGTAACAAAAGAAACTCACCACAGACTTTACAGTATAAATACATAACTAAACCTTCTGGCAGTTCTCTCTTTCCTACATATAATTCAATTTCCACTTCATCTTCTCTGCCAGCTCAAAAATGTGCTAATTTTAACCAAAGTCTGTTTATATGCCTTTACTTAGAAAGGTCTTGTACCTGAAAGCCTGTATACATCACACATCTTTTCAAAGGAAACAAAGACTTCAGACAACCAGTGATGTCAGTGTTAACTATTTAAGGAGAAATATGTTACTTTAGACTAAGCTGGTTCTTCCCATTCCACTTACAAACAGCTGGAGCAAAAAGTTGTTATGGTGATTAAAAGTGGGTGGGGGGAAGAATTTAACCCGCTGCTTTACCTTTATAAGCTCACCAATGAGCAATATCTGTGGACTAAAATTCAAGCCAACATTAGTTCAGACTTCTATTATTTACATGTGTAGTCCCAAGGGGTAGTAAACAGCACTTGTAAACTGAGAGGAAGTTATGCCCACAGACCACAGTGTATCAAAATACTCAGTGCTGGTCAAATCCAGGAAGAGATAAAGTCTCACGGCTATACCATGGTCACTGAACTCCTCAAACTTAGGCCCTTCCAGAAGAAAATGTTTTCTACACACAAGCAGTCTGGAAAGTCTAAACAGCACACACAAGGTAACCAAGGAGAGTTAATGAAAGCATACAGAAGATATTACACCTTTTTATTCTTTTCTGTGATCTCATTTTAGTAATTACCAGTTATTTCTAAATATCTTAAGTGACTCACATGTAAAGAACAACCACAGGAAAACAGCGCTGGAATACACTAGCACCAGTGCACATACTGCAAGTCAGAATTCAGGAAAGTGAATTTATGAATTATGTTTATATTTACAAAATTTTAATATCATCTAGTGATTAAATCAAAAAAGGAGACAGCAAGGATATTTGCCCTTGTCTTAATTAGCAAGGCTGTTTATGAAGGCTGAAAGGTAAGCATGTGTTTGTTTCTCCATCTCATTTTTATTTATTCGAAGTGAAGAGTGTTGCATTTATTTGTACTCTTCAAATCATGAGAGGCCTCCAAACATAATTTTTGCAGAAATAGTATTTAGATGTGACACATTAAGAAATTTCACATTTGATCCATCCAAGTGAGACCTGTTTTACCCAGAAACAGTAAAGCTCTAATCAGAAAAATTAGGAAGGATACAAAATCAACACAATTTAACCCCCACCTCAAACTTCTATCAATACTTTTTCCTCCCCCCTAAAACTACAAGTAAGTCTCCTCACTCAAGTTCAATTATGTCATATGTATGAGGTCATTTGATAGAGGTCTTAACTACAGGTCTAAATCAGAATTAAAAGCCAACCAACCAAAGAAAACCACAAACCCAAACTCAATGCCACCCAAAAAGCCGACCACATTATGTGCTTCATCCCATGACAGATGACAAGTGTTCAGGAACTATAAAAACAGTTCCCTCCCAGTCTTAGGAGTATTCGACGTCTCTAGTACCACCAGCTGTACCATACCTGTTGTCACATGCCCTTCCCACAGTATTTCTCCTACCTACAGTTTTGATACTGCAATATGTAGAACTATTTCAGTATCTTACATTATTTTTCTGAATTATTTAAGTAACCACTGCTATTTCTACAATCCGGGACATCTTGTCAGAGTTCTCTGAATCCTGAAGATGATCTCCATGTGCCATGGGCAGGTTTTTAAAATTTGGAAAAAAACCAACCTAAAAAAATACATGTAGAACAGCTACATCTCCAAGCAACTCTTTGTTCAGCAAGGGAAGGACAGCAGGTGAGGAGTCAACGCACCCTGACTTATGCCATCCCCCTACAGGGAAGGGACCTTCTGTAGAGGAATGGAGCAGGTCATCAGGGTCAGCAGCAGCACCACAGATAAACCTGACAAAGTCCACCTGCCACAGCACCAAGCAATAAGCTAACAAAAATTAGATCAGATAGCAGACCTACAAGTGTTTATAGCCCATGACTCAACTTTCCCTCCTGTACAGTGACCTTTACAGAGGACAGAAAAAGGAGACGAGCATGCTTATATGTTAAATTCATACAACCCATTATCCAAAACAGTAACTGATATCTGAGGCTCTAAATCTACTTAAGAAGCAGAACAGCAATGGCCTACAGTATCTCAAAAGGCCACAACAGGGGAAATTTGACTGGTTTTGTGCTCCTGATGTCTTGTGAGGCATGGGCAATTTTCCTCAAAAATAACAACAGTCATGAGGTAGGAGACACAGAAATACTGTGTTCATCAGCA
>NW_008667654.1:5189-19333 GCF_000695815.1 Acanthisitta chloris
TTTCCTGCACAGGTTCAGTTTTCCAGAGACTGAATACAGTTGATATTCATTTGACTGGACAAAGCTCTGAAGATATCAGAGCTAGAGAAACCATACAGCATATTAACCCAAAATACTCAGCATTACCCCAAAAAGCATGTCCAAGTACTGTTCATCTCCCCGATCTCACATTAAATTACTCTGAAAACAAGAGCAAAGAGGAAAACGCAAAAGTGAAATTGCCTAGAAAGCCTGAAGGGCACACTGAACAGACCCTTTTTCCAAAAAGGAAATTCACAGTAGAAAATGACTAATAGTAATACTTGAGGTCCAGAAGATAAAGTTTGGCAAAGTGACCTTTTATGCATTTCAGATCAAAAACCAGTTTGGTCATATGTATGCTGAGATAGCCCTGGGCATATGACAAACTAGCTAAAAAAAAATAACATTTTGTGAGCAAGCACCAAGACAGCTGTGCTCAAAAGCTGTATCCAAAAGACCTGATCAAACTTTCATGTGTGATACTGCAACTCAAAGACAAGCTAGAGTTCAGTAAACAGTTAATGTGATTCTGCAAAACCTTGTTACCTTCTCAACAGTTAAACCTAGGTGAGGGACTACAAGAGGTTACAAAATACTATCACCAGAGTTTATTAAACACTCGTTTTGCATTTATTTTGTAGCAGGATAAAACTTAAGGTAGCAGAGGCTTAAACACCAAGAAGCTGAAAGGACCAGGACTGATTCTTGAGAAATCATCTAGACCTCCAGAGGCAAAGGGAAATTTTTCTTCAAGAAATTTTGCACTCTCATGTGGCCACTGTTGAGCAGTTCAGAGCAGATTTGCTTTTAGTACATTAGTTAAGCACAAGTAAATGGCAAAGGTGCATAGATATTTCCCGTTATTCACAAGCAGGACCCAAAGTAACAGGTTAAGGGGATTTTTCAGATGGTCTTGCCTTTCCACCCCTTAACTATACACCTCTAGAGACCCACTATTCAGGGAGCTCTACGACTTGAATGTATGATCTTGGAATTCAGGTGAAATTTTGGCCTATGTGAAGTCAACAGCACCATTCTTTCCAGTTTTGAAGAAGGATTTCACACTTAGCTGTGGTGTTCTACCTCCCCATCCCCTCAATCCTTTTAGATCATTATATTCTGGTTTCAAACTTGAGCTTCTTATCCTCCTTCTCACATCTCACCCAAATAGAGATTTTATTCATCTGTTTTCTGAAAACACCTTTAGATCACTTCAAATTATGGTTGCTACTATAAATTCAAGAAAACACACTGTTGTCCTAGCTACACATTTAGGAAGCACAGAATAAAGCCTGAAACCTTCAGCTCTGAGAAACATGGGAGAGGAAGCATGCTCTTGGGTTTGAGCTATCGAGTATTTCCACAAGCTACAAACAGTCAATAAAACTATTCATTGAATTAATGAGCATTTCAAGGATATTTACATTGTTGCATAATTACTTTAGCACATAAAATTTGAGCAAGCAGAACAAAGTTATCCCCCTCAACAGCGAGGTTACATGAGAAATTACAAAAGCAAGTACTTTGCAAGATAAAGCCAACACAGGCAGCAGCCCTTGTTGCCCAAGTGGTTCCAGAAAGAGCTGTGCACAAAGAGTTGTGGCCAAGTTTCACTTAGCTTTGTCCTTCCCCACAAAGCTCAGTCCAGTACAGGACCGGCAGAACACCCTTGCTTGGGCACCTCACCCCATCAGGGATTTCTGCCTCCTAGACATGCAGAGATGAGCCTCATTCCTAGAAAAACAGCCATGACCAGGAGCTGAAAGACATGTGGTAAAGTTTTTTGGGGTCTCTTTGTTCTATTTAACATGACACTTCCCATGTACTCACATTTTTTTTAACTACAAAAACTCCTGAGTGGAGGGAAAAACCCCTCACACTCCAGCAAGAAATTTTTTCCATAAATGATAAGCAAAACAACTCTAGTCAAACAAAATCGAAAGCTAATGATAAGGAAATAGAGACCTAGGCCCTGTTCTTTCTTACGCCAGAGGAATGAAGGCAGAAACCAGTATATTGATGTTCTTCCCTGCTGGTTTATGCTGCTTTGTCACCTTATTTCAGCAGCAGTGGGAATAAAGACGAAAGAAGCACCAAAGAACAAAGTCTGAACCTCATTCTGGCAAAAATAGGGAGGGAGAACAAAAGACCTAAGTGGAAATGGATGGACTACTTATAGCAATTATTGTCAAATATTTTTGCACTTCCTTCCTTCATGTAGCTCCTTTCATACACAAAGGCCTACAAGTAGTTCTGAGATGTTGCCTTTGTAGAACGAGAAGGGAAAACTGTAATAAGACTACGCAATGAAGATAAATTTTTCCAATAATGCAAGCTACAGGAAACATGTGGAGGTCAAATAAAACTATTATTTGCCTTTTCAAACACTATTTTCTTCAGCTGCTAAATAAAAACATTATGAAGCCATTTTATACAGTAAAATTTAACCTTATATTAACCTTTCATATTAAGTAAACAAACCTTTCTAGCCAATAAGCATCATTGTGAACTCTCCAGGATGATAAGCAATACCTTAATTACATTCATTTACATGACTTTGAAATTGTTCCAGACCAAAGTCAACAACTGCAAGGTCAAAGAGTATGGAAATCCAAAATAAGGAGAAATCCACAGTCGGTCAGTTCACACAAGCATGGTACAGTATCCTTTCTAACCCAGTTTGCAAAGGGTAAGGGATACCAACAAAATACTGAGTGCTTTTTTATCAATTACATGAAAATAAGCAAATCCTCTCAGACCATTCAAAGCTCATGGACACTTCAGAATTGCTTTTAATGCCTAATGGCCAATCAAGCTGTATGAATATCTTAAACAAACACTTCATACCATTCTAACTGAATAGCACAATACAAGATTTTTTTGTTTAAAAATGCATCCATATCACTGACAGGTACTGAATATTTGGTATAGTGCCATTATACTTGGTAATGTTAAACTGACTAGTTTTGCTGACAATTATCCTATGATAAGCAGAACAGTAGAAGAGAACGCACCATCACTGTACTCCATGAGCAGTTCAGAGTCAGAGAGAAACCAAAGCCCAATAAAAATCACTGACTAGACTTAAGCTCTCATCAGTGAGACTACACTGTATCTTTAACATATGAGGAGAAAATACCCCACGTTTGGCCCTAAGTACAACCTTTAGCACACTACATGAAAACCTTTACTATTCAATCCATGCTACAGTTAGAGCAGGAAATACTAATAACAGCAATTACAAAACTTTTAACAATGACTGTTGCAAGAGGCTTGATAAAAGTATGTTCTGCCCTGAAACAGCAGAAAAGCAGACACAGCGTCCATCCCATTCCCAAGATATTAGAAAATGGCTCAGGTATGATCAATAGTAATCAAATCAGCCAAAATAAAGCATACATGCATGCTGCACTTCTCAGGATCACATTTTGTCTATTATAACCATGAAATTACTACCAACACATATACACAAAAATCTGAAGTACAGCTTTTGGATTTAGGCAGTCCTATATCAATGCATTACAGCTGACAACATTTTCTTAGTATTAAATTAGATAAATCTCCCTGCACCCTATTTTACTACCCAAGCACTTTTTACATAACTCTCAAGCCAAAAACCTTCTGCAATTTAAGCATGATTTAGTGCAAGAGAAGCAATGAGTATTATAAAATTTATGCTTGTTCACCTCTCCCCACAGAGAAGGGCGAGACTTTTTTCATGTAAATATGTATCAGATCCAAATCATTTAAATAGGTATTATTCCATAGAGAACATGATGCTGCATGTGCCCATTTCAGCTCCATGTTACTAAATAAACTGCAAGATAATGATGTTGCCTTGCTCATCCTAAAAGGACATGGAAAATACTTCAAGACATTTGAAACAGAAGTAAAAGGAAGACACGTTCACGTGAAAAAAAAAAAAGAAAAAACCAAACAAACAAAAAACAGGGTGGCTCTTGCAAAGCTAAATAAAGTGAAGACAAGTCATTCACAAATTAGGAAATCTCTTCAGGAACAGGTCACAACAGCTACAGCAAAAGTATAGCTCAGGTATATGGAATAGTCTTTACAGAATAGCAAGCCACTGTTATCTTCTAATTTTCCTTTAAATGAAGCAAGAGAAATCCAATCATATTTGTAAGGAGAAAACCAAGAAATCTTAGACAGGTGACTAATTCTAAAACTTAATGTAGGAATGTTAAATACAAGGCATGAAATGTTCATTTCATGCAATTTTATATCTTCATTATATTTAGCTACAAGTGTCACTGCTTGAATGGAACAGACACTGAATAGGGAAAACTTAATGTCTTAAAAATGGAGCTTCAAGCACAACTTTTAAGTGAGTGCATATATCTCACTACTTTTCACAAAATACAGTGGAAGTTAATCAGCCTGTTACCACAAAATAAAACATTTTTAATTAACAATTTATTTCTGAATCATGTATTTAGAGTGAGGAAGACTGTCACTGGACTTGAAGCTATCACATATCATTTGGGCCACACTCAGTTGTCTTACAATATAGTCTGACCTCTACTTGATTTTAAAATAGGATAATCACCTTCAACTCTGTATGAACCTTGAACACTATCAAAAACAGTTTTATTGCATCAACAATTTATTAATAGTCTTATATTAATAGTAATGTAACTTTGACTTTACAAAGTCATAAAGATGACGAGAAACAGTCAAGACTTATTGTACTACCCGTTTTATTTTAGGCTTCTAAGGCAACCTCATGACACAATCAGAAAAACTATCCTGAAAGTAACAGCTACAAAGAGAAAACAACAGAATACACATGTATTGTCCCAGATCAGCAACAGAGCAGGAAGGATACAGGCAGCATAATGAGTTCAGACAAATACTGAAACCTTTCAAGTACCAAAATTCTCCCCTAGCCAACTGTGCTTGGAACTAGAAAGCTGCTCACGCTGAGGCAGGTAACCTCTGGACAAGCACATGAACAGCGACTGCTATGAAGAGGCATGAGCCTTTACGTAGGAATGCATTAAGACAGATTCCTCTTCCAAGCAAAGCACTGCAGAACACCCGAAGCCTACAGGCTCACATTCAGAACAAGCCAGATGAAGGAGGAAGTGTTCCTCCCAGATCTTTCTAGTTCAAAACACTTGCCGCAGCAACCCAGCCGCATTCTGCATGTTGCACAGTCACTTTTCTAGCTGTTAGCCCCATTACACCACAGTTGACAGTTTAAACAAAGAGCAACTACAAAAGTACAATATTCTATAACTGGCATTTACTGCATCGGCCTTGGACTTCTAATCTTTACCAGACAGGCACACAAATCAATCTATCAGCTCATAAAGGTATGCTTTTTAACCTCTAAAACAGATGGGATTGGCCAGAAACGTCTGGCATGTCAAACTGCTAATCACTGCTGCCCTTTGCACAAAATAACCCACTTAATTTGAGGCATGGTTGCACTGTAACAGACATTAGTCTGTGGGAAACCCATTTAACTGTCACATACTCCCGCCACTCTTGCTCTCCCTTAATTAAGCCTAATGCCTTATGCTTTGACCTTTTGTTCTAGCCTATTAACCCTATCTAGTACAAGTTCAAATATGTTAAACTCAAAAGTTTGCTGTAAAATATTAAATGCCAAGCCACAGAAACAATGAGGGACACTTCTCTACCCCGCAAGTTTCCAACTCCTTTACCAAATTTTCTAGGCTGACAAAGTGGAAGCACTTTAGACCCCCAAGACAAAATACATCCAAACCCTGACCAGTTTCACAGCAAAAAACAAGTAGTTTCTTCCACTTCCATAACCTATTTTTAACTCTTCAGAGGGGAGAAGAGGGAGAGTGGCAAGACAAAAAAGGAAACTTCTGTTTGCAACTTCAAATCCTCAGGCTTTTGGGTTTTTATCCAACAAGAAGAGCATATGCTATCAGCCAAGACCATACTACACTCATTTGCTCTTCTCTGAAACCCATCATTAAAAGTAAGACTTAATTGGTCAACAGTGACCGATTTCTCCTCCTCTAGGCTGCCTCTGCCAACCTTGCTCACACTGAGTCACCATCTTATTCTTTTGACAAAATAGTTACACCTACTATTAGCTTTTAATTCTCATCTGCATCTTCTCGCAAGTTGCATCTTTTGAAGTTTCGCAGATTTGCAGACTTCAACAAGGGCATAATTTAAAAATTTTAGCTTGCTGCCACACACTTTTCCTTTGATGCAAGCTCAATTTAAGCATGACTGTCTCCTAGCCATCTATCTCTTACTTCATGAAGGTTACACAGCATCAACAAGACCAGCAGTTCTGTCTATAATGCAGTACTTTTTGGGACAGATCACCCTAATGGTCCAGAGCGCTTAGAACAATCAATCTAATTCCAGTGACAAAAATTAATCTCTGATCAAGACACTACTGTACTCCACATTAAAGCTATTTATATTGGCAATGCAAACTTGGTATAGCAACACAGGTATTCTACAATTACTGCTTATAACCCATAAACAAATCTATTCCCCACTCCAAAAAGAAATAACCAAGACCTAGCACAAAACTGTTTTATAATGTTGGTCGGAAACAGAAAATAGAACGCAAACCATGTGGGGATTACCAGCCACGTGTACACTGACAAACATTTTCTAAAATCTTTAGCCTAACCACGTTACTGACAAGCTGAACACTTGGTGCAACATCCTTGTTCACAGCTTATGCTTCTGCAACTCTGACTACTGTTTTTAAACAGAGACAACAATCTCGAAACAAAGCTTAGAATTACTTTAACTGGTTTTGAAGATGTGAAAGACTTCAAAAAGCTCATTACCACAAAAGCCACTGTCTGCTAAGTTCTGTTAAAGCTGTAGAAGAGCATCTGCTGCTGCTGACAACAATTCTCAAGTTTTAAACAGCTAATTAATTATGTTTTAATTCCAAAGTGCCTATATTAGTAATTCTGAGACCAGTAAGTAACACAATTAACTTTTCTGTAAATACAATTGCTCAGACAACTAAGACGCACTACAGCAATCCTAGGTAGGTTTCTTGTTTGGAAAAGTCAAATAGAAAACACTGAGGGGGCCTCAATGGATCCCTCGTCTTAATTTCCCTTTATCTCCAGAACACTGATTCTGGATAGACTCAAATCACCTCCATTTAAAAAGTTCATCTATTTTCTAATGATTTCATTTTGCTGTATTCTACTGTGTTAGAGATGTTCAAACTGCACTACACAAACCAATGCTGTATTCTAATGAAGTCAAGCAACACATGAATTTATTAAAAAAAACGAGAAAAAAATACATCTGCAGCCTGTGTCATTGTAACAGATATGTGAGAAGTTCTGCAGGCTGGGATTTGGTATGACTGCCTCCAGCTTCTAGACCTTCCCTAGGAAGGCTCATAAAAGTTGTCACTGGAGGCAATGCAAATGAGTCCTAAGAGAGACCAGAAACAAAACAACTGCTTGTCAACCATTACATGCCCAAATTGTATTCTTTACGCACATCAGCTTTCTCAAGTTCTTAGGCACACATGTAGGCCCACCGAGTACACTGGGGCTACTCAAGTGAATAAGATTACTCACAAACCAAAGTGCATATACATAAGCAATCACTGGACAACACTTGGGGAATTATTTCCTGGTATCAAAGGAAAATAGAATTTAGGAAATGGGAACCAAGGGACTAGATCTGAACAAAATGAGAGTGATGCTAAATGCCTACAAGCCATTGTAATGTAGTATCTAATAACAAATTTTACTGTGACAGTCCCTTGCCACAGAAGCTCAATTTGGATCTGTTTTATTTAAAAAATGAGAAACTGTAACACAGTAAATTTTATTTAATCGTTTCTTTCACTCCGATATTACACGTAAATCAAGTTCTTCACTATTTAGCTGTTACCTCCCAAACAAGTAGGCTAAATCCTCAGGACTTACCAGCGAATTGCATACAAAAAGTTCAAATGCTACAAAACCACTCATTTCTCCTTTAATCAGCACACATACAAAGAAGTCTTTACAGTAAAAAAGAGGGATTAACTTGAAAATTTATCACTTCAAAACATATTATAATCCTAAAATGCTTATACAAGGCACACAGTTGTATGACAGCTTTGGCAAGACAAAGAAGAAACTCCAAATCAATATGACAAGGTAAATAACCCAAACAAATTATTTACCTTGAATGTGGTACCATCAGGAAAGCTCTTCCTTCAGGAGTCCTAGGATGCATTAACTTTGTTCCTCCACAATTTCATGCTTGATCTGGAAAGAACAGCACAAACAGCACTATGAAAGTCTGCATACCAATTTTTCCTACCTAATATGCCTCTTTCTACCTTCTTACTGTTTGTGTAACAGAAAGCAATGCTTTATTTTGGCTAGCAAAACCAGAAAATAATATTTTTACTGCAGAAGAAAAATGTAGTTCTGAACTTCAGAAATCAAAATCTTCCAAACAGAACCATCAGCAGAACTAGTAGAAACAACTCACATTGTCTGGACTTGTACAGACTAAGGGGACAGTATTTCCGCAAGAACAAAATCCACGTTCAATTCTGAAAGCCACAGTGGGGTTTTTTCTTCCTTTCATTGAAAAAAAAGCTGTGACATAAAAGTCCTCCTTCCTATGTAGTGACTACTGCTTAACACTTCAAACTTGCATCTATGAACATCAAGACCTTTTTTAAAAAGCCGCTATTAATTTACATATACATAAGGAAAAGACAAGAGTAGAGTGTAACAGGTGAGTGTAATGCTGAATGCCACAAAATTAGTTAGAAAAAACTAAGGTAGTAGAAATTACATTTGCTTTTGAGATACTTAAGAATTAAATAGTATATAGCACTAGTTAGAGGATGTTATCCATCACAACCACCACCTTATAAATTCTTCTCAGCACTTATCCCATGATTCCTAAGTGAAATTTCACTAAAGGCTGCAAACTTACGGCTAGTCCAGATCATTCTTATTTCTACTATTTCACCCTTGTTAGCTGTGACAAGCCTCACTATCAAAGGTTACATTACATCTTCTGTCATAAAGTTACCACCCAAGCAGAAAGCTTATTGTGTATAAAGAGCCAAACATAACTACAATAAAACATATTTTTTTAAAAAATAAAATAGACTTTCTCCACTGTTTAGCTGAGCTTTCCCTGCCTCCTCTTACCTGGAAGAGGGAGAGCTTCTCTCCTTATTTCAACACCTTTAGCTTCTATTACCACCAAAAAAAAAAATATAGACAACAGATTTTAAACACAGAATTTCTCTAGCACCAGGACTCCACAAGTGGGTACAGGTACTAGGATTGATGGGGCAAACTGGGAAGTATGTGGGCTGGGGGCACATCTCAGCATTTGCCCTTCTGCAAAACTAGCTTAGAGAAAACATCTCACTATGGCAATGTGCTTGCTACCTGGGAAAAAAAAGATACAGGTGTCAATACAGGTCATCAAAGAAACCAATCTATTCAAAGCTTTCAGGTACATGAAATGACAACAGCATGCTGGAGTACTGCCAGCATCAAGACCCAACAAAAGATAGCCAACAATAGAGCAAATTAAGCAGAAAAATAAGTAAATACCCTGAAATACTACATGCACACATGATTTTAATCCTTCTATATATATCACAAAATGAAAATACAATCTGAACCATGAAACAGTAGCAATCCTCAACATTTGCATTCAGTTAGGGAAAAAAACCACCTAGAAATCTACCACTGCAGTTAAAACAAACAGAGAAGTGAGCGAAACAATCCTCAACATTTGCATTCAATTAGGGAAAAAAAATACCTAGAAATCTACCGCTGCAGTTAAAACAAACAGAGAAGTGAGGGGTATAGTGACAAAGGTGGTAATAAATATAGTCCAATGCCTTCATAACTCCATTTTGCTGGATGGAGAATCTCTCATGGCCAAAGGAAAAACAGGACGAAAGGTCCCACAGAGCAGAAGAAAGCAGCACTTTAAAAGAACAAAAACAAAAACAACAACATAGTCATCATTTCAAATCATCTTGAGAAAAATAGTTAATTTCAGTAGTACTCTTCCATACTACAGAAGTACACAAAATGTTTTTCACCACTGACAAGTGGGTTAATTTAAGCAACCCTACTTCCAAGAGAAGATCAACTTCTATCTAGAATGGAAAAAACTAATCGAAACACAAAAATCCTCACCCTACACAGTACTGCCATCCAGGTTCAATGTATAGACAGGATTTCCTTTAGGTCAGCATTAAACAGCCTTTTCTGTATTGTTCCAAGTGTCTACAAAACATTCATGAGAGTTCAGAGAAAAGAGAAGAAAAGAATTTGTCACTTCTGGGGAAAATCCCATATTCTTTCAATAATGCTTTAAAAACTAAGAAAAAAACCACCTTTCTAGAATAATACTTTATTCCCAAAAAATTCATATCTAGATCACTTGCTCTGCACATCTTCTAGTTTTCTGAATGTTGATTTGTTTGGTATCATGAACTGCTGAAAGCAGGATAGGTGATCACATGAACAATGCCAAGAAGACAATCTCCTGGAGCAAGAATGATCATTTCTTTCTCAGAGGCAATCCCTTTCTACATCACTGAAGAGCCTTTTCAGTCCCCTTTTCCTGTCCATTGTCACAGCGGGATGGGGCACAGAGAAGCAGAAAGCACATAGCCACGAATCTTAGAAGTTTGCTGTGAAAAATATCAGCATCAGAGCAACGCTTTCAACTTAGGACCCATGAGAACAAAAACACTGTTCATCTGCGAGCAAGACATACTACTTGGACACATCTCAACATAGAACTCCATCAGGCACTTTTCAGGGCAAATTAAATACTCCCTTATTTGTTTGCAAATAACAGTTCCATCTAAGAGTGAAACCCATTTTGTATCTAGCACCTGATTTCTCATGAGGGCTCCCTCACAACTTCCTTTCTTGAGAGGAAGAAGATCAGCCCCTTGTTTCCCAAGTTTCTTTTCTGTGCTAAACTCAGCCTCTTAGAAACTGGTGACCAACAGAAGATCTGCAGCTTCTGCTTTTAATCTCATTTTATCAATAAGCAAAATTGGTTTTCCCCAGCTGAAGACTGGCACTTAGAAATAAGTGGTATGAAAACAGAGTTTCTTACAAGACAGGCAGTTAAACAGGAGCAATGAGCTCCAATAACAATTTAAGGACGAGAAGACTACATCAGGAGGAGTTCAACCCAAGCTAAGATGTCTAGCAACTGCTTCTTCCCCTTTCTACACATGAATATTTATTTACATGAGTCTTAGTTCCTATTCTCCTTCTTCAACCACCAAGCCAAGTGACCTGCAACAGACAGCCAAATAAATTACCAAATTAATTCTTTCAAGTGCTAAATAGGTCCGTTAGCCCTTCCAAGTATTTGAAATAACCCAGAAACACTGAAGAGCAGGCATTCATTTTTACTGAAAGAATCCCTCTGCCCATTTTTCCCAAGGCAGATCTTGCCATTGGGAAATGCAGGAAAGTTTTCACAAGATCACAGATGTCCACCCAAAGTACTGCCTGTCAGCCACTGTATGCTGTTTTCTAATCAAGTGTTTCCAAACTAAACTAGCAAAGCCCTAACACCATGATATCCAAAAGCAATGCCACAAGCCTCTTAAATACTTTCCTCATAACTCTTCCCATATTTGCCACTAGCAGGCCAGCACAGCTCTGATAGTTACTGTTCTTACCACTCTGGCCTGTTGGCAGAAAGAAAGAGCAAGCCACAAACGCTGTTACCATTAACCTTTCTGTCTTTAGTTTAAGACTGTTTAGAGAGACTGTGAGGTTTATGCTTTTAATCTTTTTTTGCACATTTGTGCATGTTCTTTCACACCTTCTCCTCCTGTTCAGGCTTCATTCCCTACCTACATACACTGCTACTTGCTGGTCATTAAGCCCCTCCTAAGCAGTAATGATCTACACTTCAAAATTTGCACTTCTTGTCCCAAAAGGCTATTAATCCCTTTTTTAACCTGTGGGATAGCCATCCTATTCATCCCAACTGGCTTGTCACCCAGCCCATTGCTGACGTGGGAGATAAGCCAAGCCCTGCCCTACCCACAGCCCCCATTGGGTTTTGAGGTTCAGGCAAGCTCTGAAGAGCTATTCTAAAATTATGAAAATATCAGTCTTCATGTCTTCTCTGATATCCCTGCAAGGAGGTGTCAAGCACAGCCCTTAAGCAGGACAGCTGACTGGGGGAAATGCAACTCCCTGGCTTTGCCTTGGGCAGGTTTATACTTGTGCTCAGCACAACGCAAAACAGAGTTTATCTGTTAATATAGTAACGTCCTGCACTGTCACTGGTAAAATTAACAGTGCTCTCACTGCTAACAATATTACAGCTGGTAGTACAGAAACCCTCTGCCAATGTTCAAAACCACAAAAATAAAGTTAGCACTGAAGAGACAAAATGAGCTTTAAGCAAGCCTTTGTCAATTCTTTTAAGCTAATCCCACTTTAAGCAAAACCTACAAGCATACATAATCACCATAAAGTTAACTCATGTTTGAGTTCTATAACCTTTACTGAATCACTTAAAAAAATTTCCTTGATGCCTTTTAGAAAACAGATTTACCCCAAACACAGCTATCAGTACAGCCAGTTACTAGATCACCTATTTAAGTTTACAATATAAAAACATTAGTTCACTTTTACTTCATCAACATAGTTTTTATGATCACAATAAACTTTGGTTAGCACATCTTTCACTTTAGAAAAAGAAACAAGCATGGAGAGCAGAGAGGATGAGCATGTTTTCATTTGGTAATTTTATACCCCAAGACTAATGGGGGGCAGGAACTCCAAAGAAATCCATCCAGTAGAGTTTGGCATTTGACAGCATCTTGTATTCTGTGCATGCACTGCTTACAAAAATCTGAAAGCCATTGAGAGCTCTAGCTCATTAGATAACCCAGAACTATAGGCCACTCTAACATGAGGTCAGATTTCACCCCTGCCCAAAAAGTGCAGGCACTACTTGTTACTTCTTCCATCCCACTCAACAGAACACCTACACCCTTATGTATGCATTTCACTCGTGACTAACCTTGCTGTCTTTCTTTGGAGTCCATGTCAACCCTATCTCAAGAGACCAGCGACAGAACAAGTCAGATGTCTCGACCACAAGTTTGGGAAGACAGTTGCCTCAGACAGCAGAAACCTCAAACCTGCCTGAACATCATTCTGCATGAGAAATTTTTGCTCTCCAAGGCATTAACTACTGCTGCCCATAAAGTAACAATTACTCAGATGGCATTAAATCTGATTTTAACCACAAGATATCCTCAGCTCAGAGAGCTTCTGTCATATGGCATCTTAATGTGTCACTTGCTCATGTGTTCAGTCAGCCCTAAAAACAGTAAATCGCATTCGAGTGTTAAAGAAAATGTTTTCTACCATTTGCTCAGGGATACACCACCCCCTTTCCACAAGTGACTGCTTCCTCCCCACAGGTCTTACAGACTGGATTCACACTCTTTGTTAAATAAAGCTTTACGGTATCTCTGAACATTTATAGTGCCATGACTCAGTTAAATTCTAATCAGCCTGTGAGCTGTCAGACATGGCAAACAGGTCTCCTCAAAATAAAACGAAGAATAATATAGTCGCCAAACTCCAGAGAGATGAGGTAAAAGAGGACAACTTCCACTTCAGCCTTCTTATAAATAACGTAATTCTACAGCCAGAAATCCCACTGTTTTTTCCAACATCTTCAACATGTGTCAAGCGTTTTTTCTGAATCCTTCATTAAGTTAAAAAAACCAATAAACCACCAGAATACACAATACAGGAGAAGAGAGGTGCCGCTCAGACACAGGGCTGTCTGCTCGTTTAACGCTGCCCCTTGTTTTGCCCACGCCACCTTTCCTTAGGTTTCACCACCTTCCAACTTAATCACCCACTGACACTTATAAAGAACAGCCTCTCCCTAAGTTCCGTAGGGAGAAAGGAAGGTTGGAAGGTAGGGAAAAAAAAATAAATCACCTTTAAAGGGCTTCGGGGACACACACACACAAAAAAAACCTCACGTCTGGAAAAGTAACCTTTAGTCTAGAAGGGAAACAGCGACGTCCCCAAGGAACCCGAAGCGATGAGAAGGCATCTTTGGGGGGCGCAGGGAGC
>NW_008667655.1:0-5491 GCF_000695815.1 Acanthisitta chloris
CTAGTTCAAGTCACCTGTCTCGGCTATTCACCCCCCCGATTTCCTGTGTATCTTCTCACTGGCAGAGCATGAGACACAAGCAAGAAAATGTCCTTGGTTTAGGATAAACACAATCCAGCAAAACCAAAACAACAATGTATTATCACTTCTGAATTCAAAACACTGCACTACACTAGCTACTGAGAAAATTAACCCCATCCTGGCTAAAACCAGGACAGTCAGTTTGGGTCAGATGACTTGGTCATGCTCCCTCACAGATTCTTGTGCAGCTCTTCAGTGGCAGAGCATGAGACACTGAAAAGCCCTTGACTCAGGGTAAGCACTGCTCAGCAACAACCAAAACATCAGTGTGCTATCAACATTATTCTCATACTGAATCCAAAGCACAGCACTGTACCAGCTACTGAGAAGAAAATTAACTCTATTCCAGCCAAAATCAGGACACCATTTAATGGAAAGTGGATAAAATCCTATAAAGGAAGAAGACAGTAATCACTGATATAAACTTGGGAAGAGATTTTAAAAATTTTAGAAAATAACTACTTCCTGAAAAGAGTGTGTTTGGATTTCCATAGTCATACTGACAGTTTGGGAAAACCCAGCACAGGATGTCTCAAACACAGACAATCCTGAAGTAAAAAATATTTAGGTCATTCCAAGAACATAACATATAACTGATTAAGTAATTTATGATTGCACTCAAACAGTTCAAGTTTAATCTATGCAAAAGCACAAGCCAGTACAGTTTTGAAACTAAACTGACCTTCTATCAGAAAGTATTACACTTGTCCCAAAAGAGGTAACTGCCACTCCCATTACTAGCTGTAGAATAAATACTTTTTGTTGTTTAAAAAGGGGAAGAAAAAAAAAGGAAGAAAAATAAATCAATGGTGCACTTGTACCAAATGAAAAATAGCATTAAAACTCCTAGAAAGGGAGACTTTCTTTTCTGCCATGATTCTATTCTTTCCCTTGCATACTAAATATTCAGAAAGATTTAATTCTTAGCATTTACAAAATTCTTTTATTGCTTTATTTATAGGAAATGTTTGTGTATTACTGCAAGAGTCAGGATGGTTACTGAACTTGTTTTATTCATAATCAAAATGGAAGTAAAAGGAGAAAAAGAAACTTTCTAAGTGCAGAAACAACAATGTAGGACTTCAGGGGGGGCTCAGTTCATTTCGGACTGTAAATTTTACAAGGTAAGTGTTTTCAGCAACTTTCTTTGATCACCAGAGCATTACAAGGGACTCCAGCAAAATTAATGAAGCATTTCCCGACAAAGCAGCAGAGAAAAAAAGCCACTAAAACCATAGGGTTGAAAGAGTTCCAGGATGAAGTCTAAAAATACACCAACATCACAGATGAGTCACCCTTGCATGGCTGGAGCCAACATGAGGGAGAAGCATCTTTCTTTTTCTAGATATCGAGGACAGCCACAGCAGAGCACCAAACGCAGACCAGAATCCTGTGGAACTACTATAATAAAAATAAAATCTTAAGAAAAAAACCCAAAACCACAATAAAAATTAAATCTTAAGAAAAAAACCCAAAACCACAACCAAACAAAAAAGGTACATGCAAAAGTCACCTATATTATAAATCAGGACATCCTTAACACTGGCACACAGTCTAAACCCACACAAGGGGAAATATTGTATGAAAACAAGTTCTTGTGGTTCACAGCTTTTCCATACTGTTGCTAGGGTAGATCCTAATTCAATTCTCTGTTACAATTATTAGTGGATGGAATCAAATTAATATACAGAAGTCCTGGCTAGTGCACCCCATCATCAAAACTGGCTGAAAAGACTTGCATGCCTAATATGGAGGCGTATGGCATCACCTCTTTCCAGACATAAAATGCAGAACAAATAGGCTTCATGTAAGAAAAACAGATTTCCTAAAGCACAGAAAACTGAGTGCAAGTTGCTTGCATATCTTTTGTATTTATTGTTGGGGCCTGGCTAGCAGAGGAGCTGTAACTTGGCCAACCGTTAAAGGAATGCTTAAGCAATTAAAAACAAGATACACAAAATAGGTCTTGCTGACCTTGTTTCTATCTTCATGCATTCCTGTGTCTTCAATCCAACACCTTATAATGGTCTTGCTCTCTCCTGCTGCCAGGGTTTTGGAGTTTAGTTTTAGTTTTACTGCCTTATAGATAAGTCGTTTTGCTAACAAGCTAAGAATAGTGCTGTTGTCTAGGTTCTCATGGACACTGTGTAGTTCTTGCTATCAGTTTCCCAGGATGTGAGAGCAGGATGCAGCTTAAACTTGTAACCTATCATAAGTAAGAATTGTGCGCATTGCCAAGTGGAGCAACCAATCCAAAGTTGTGTGATCAGCGCGTAGCTGCATGTACGGGAGACTTTTTACTATAAATACTGTTAGGTGCCCTAAATAAAGTTGGCTATCAGAGCATCATATTGGTGTGCTGTGGTCCGTCCCTCACAAGGACCCCAACAATTTATAAAATACAAATATCCGATAATTCAAATTAAAAAATTACTTATGTTCTCAGGTCCTAATTTCTGGGAGCTGCGTGCTGTACAAGCACTTAGAATAGGCAAAGGTAGGTGTGTGTGAGTAGGGGAGCCTGATATACGTTCTTCTACTGACTAAGCCAATGCAAACATTCAGAGCACATGGATGCTCCTCAAACAATGCAGGTAAGGTTAATATGCAATTTTCTTCAAGAGGTAGTTTAGGATTCCATTCCTTCCTCTCTTGCCACATACTAATTCTCCTTGAATGAGCAAGGCATACCATTCTTACTTGCCAGAGCCAAGAAATTCTTAGGAATATTTACCTCTAACCTGCAGCACCCAGACCTTTAACAAGCTATAGTAATTCTGACTATTCAACAGATTCTAGATTGTGTTTTAGTATGTAGTATGTTATACAGGCCTCTATTAACAGGCATAGGGCTGAACAATAAAATGCAATATGAGACTTTTCTGGTTTTAAAATAGCATCTCATACCCAGGAAATCAAAATTTTCCAGATAACAGCCTGAGATACTGAAAAGTTTGGAAAAGCAGGAGGAAAGAGGAAAAAAACAGACCTGCACAATCAAAGGAGCAAAACTTTCAAAGTAAATTAAAAGAAAAACAATCTCAGGAAAGAGGACAAATTATACAACTAAACATAATTTAATGTGTCATTTAGATTTATTAAGCAAGTTACTAGAATTCAACATGCTGTGGTTTGCCCTCCAAGACCAGCTTTTAGCTACCTAAGCTATTAGACTGAGGGCCTCAACAACAAAAAAAAAAAAGCAGCACTTCTGGTAACAATTTTCACTGTCAAGCCAAGAAACACAACTATCATTTGACAGAGGAAAAAAAAACATTAAGTAAACACCATCATTTACTTTTACAGTGCACTGCAGGCAGACAAAAACAAGGGAGTGGAAGACAAAAACCTCAGGGATGGCAAGTCTTTCTAGTTGCCAGTGAGCCAAGCAACACGTTGCTTTCAGGCAATGAAGTAATTCTCTCTCCCTTCCTGATCCCTGCATTCTCTTGCCACCTAGTTTTGGGCTTCAGTTTCCAATAACCTAACTACACTATAACAATTAGCATTTGTGATAAACTGGTAGGTGGTGCAATTGTGGAAGTGTGCTTAATGTTTCATTTTGTTAGCTTTGCTTACTTACAAAAATAGGCAAGGGTTGGGCTTGCTGATTAACATGAAACCGAACTCACAAGACTAAGTATTGACTAATTTTATGACTGAAGGTTGTTTGTTGATTTCACTCATCTCAAGCTATATGTTGGAATTGTAGTGATAGTAAATCTCCTTTTTGATGCAGGTCTCATGTCTACAGCTCTACTTTTTGTGATAAGGAAAGGTTCTCTTTCAATGCTTTTTTAACTTATATATAACTTATATTATCATCACCTACATAAACATAGAATCATGGAATGGCTTGGGTTGGAAGGGACCTTAAAGATTATCTAGTTCCAACCCACCACTAGACTAGGTTTGCTCAGGACCCGAGGATAAATCTCATCAGGACCCATGGACTTATGCACATTCAGGTTCCTGATATGGTCTCGAACCTGATCCTCTTCTACAGTGGGTTTAGGTGTTTCATCCTCCCAGTCTCCACCTTTACTCATTTCGGTCTGGTCAGGGTGCCTGGAGCACTTGGAGTTGAAGACTGAGGAAAAGAAGTTATTAAGAACCTCAGCCTTTTCTATATCCAGGGTAGCCAGTTCTCTCGTTTCCTTCCGGAGAGGGCCCACATTATCTCTAGCCTTCCTTTTACATGCGGCATACCTATAGAAGCCTTTCTTGTTATCCTTAATGTCCCTGGATAGCCTCAATTCCAACTGTGCCTTAGCTTTCCCGACTGTGCCTCTAGCTTCTCTTACAGCTTCTCTGTATTTTTCCCAGTCCATCTGTCAGTCTTCCCTTGTTGACCATTGCTGCCACTCCATCATAGAAGTCCACCAGATTGGTCAGGCACAATTTGCCCTTAGTAGAGCCATGCTGGTTGCCTCTGGTCCCTGTCTTCCATGTGCCTTAGCATATCTTCTAGGAGGATCTCCTCCATGATCTTTGCAGGCACAGAGGTGAGGCTCACTGTACTGCAGTTCCCCGAATCTTCCTTTCTCCCCTTTTTAAAAATAGGTGTGATGGTTCCCTTTTTCCAGTCACCAGGAACTTTGCCACAACTTTTCAAATATGATGGAGAGTGACTTGGCAACCTCATCAGCCAGTTCTCCCAGGATCCTGGGGGTGTGTGTCTGCGGAGGATCAGGCATAAGCATGTAAGCATGTTTTGTTTCAAACATTCTGACTATTGCAACAGAAAAGCTGTGATTGGAAGAGAGGCTCCCACAGAGGTGGGGCAGCGCTGTTCTGAGCCAACTTCATTTTTCAGCTTGAGACTCGTGCTCAGTATGCCCATGTCAACTCCCCTCTCGACTCACTTTCTGGATAGTTCAAAAAGGTTGGCTACACATGCACAAATGAAATGGCACAAAAAAACTAGTTTACATAAGAGTGTGCACCAGGTTAACTATAAAAGCAAGTGGATCAGTCCTACTCACTCTTTTTCCTCTCTCTCTCACTTTCTTTCTTGCTCCCTTTGTTGACCCCAGCTCCAGACCATACACGTGGCAGGACCAACACGGAATCTAAGGACTGATGATCTTTCTTCTCTTTCTCTCTTTTCTGCCTTTATTTCTCTACTCCCATGCTTTGTCTGGGCAAAGCGTGGTTATTGTTCTACCTCATACCCCGTACTGAGGTTTGTTGTAGGAGTTGGGGGCTTGTCGAAGCGTGTTGCAAAAGTTAAGAGCTTGTTAGCCAAAATTTTTGAGTCTAAATAGTGGGCTGGTTCCTGGAGTTAAGGCAACTATACAGTAAAAGCATGGGAGCTTCCCAACACATGGACTGGTGTCTTTGTTCAGCCAGATGAGAATTTATAACGAACATCTTGCCCCCTGTCCTGTTGGGGCCTGGCTAGCAGAGG
>NW_008667656.1:0-7641 GCF_000695815.1 Acanthisitta chloris
CCCGTGTGCATCCTCCTGTGGATGGTCAAGTCGGATTTTTGGATAAAACCTTTGCCGCAATCGGAGCAGGAATATGGTTTTTCTCCCGTGTGGATCCGACGGTGTTTGACCAACGCTGAACGTTGAGCGAAGCTCTTGCCACAATCTCCACATTTGTAGGGTTTTTCCAACACTGGTGGGATCATCTCCAGCATTTCTCCATTTTCTGTCTCCTTCCCACAATCCATACAATGTTGACTTCTTGGTTGGATCTCCACACCACAATTTTTCTCACAATCTTCACATTTATAGATATTTTCAGGTGCTTCTTCCATCATCTTCCTCTTCATTTCTCCATGTTCTGTCTCCTTCCCACAATCCATACAATGTTGACTTCTTGGTTGGATCTCCACACCACAATTTTTCTCACAATCTTCACATTTATAGATATTTTCAGGTGCTTCTTCCATCATCTTCCTCTTCATTTCTCCATGTTCTGTCTCCTTCCCACAATCCATACAATGTTGACTTCTTGGTTGGATCTCCACACCACAATTTTTCTCACAATCTTCACATTTATAGATATTTTCAGGTGCTTCTTCCATCATCTTCCTCTTCATTTCTCCATGTTCTGTCTCCTTCCCACAATCCATACAACGCTGACTTCGTGGTTGGATCTCTACACCACGATTTTTCCCACAATTTCCACATTTATAGATATTTTCTGGTGCTTCTTCCATCATTTCTCCATATTTTTTCTCCTTCCCACACTCCATACAACGTTGACTTCTTGGTTGGTTTTCCCCACCACAATTTTTCCCACAATTTCCACATTTGTAGATATTTTCTGGTGCTTCTTCCATCATTTCTCCATATTTTCTCTCCTTCCCACAATCCATACAACGTTGACTTCGTGGTTGGATCTCCACACCACAATTTTTCTCACAATTTCCACATTTATAGATATTTTCTGGTGCTTCTTCCATCATTTCTCCATATTTTTTCTCCTTCCCACACTCCATACAACGTTGACTTTGTGGTTGTTTCTCCACACCACAATTTTTCCCACAATTTCCACATTTACAGATATTTTCTGGTGCTTTTTCCATCATTTCTCCATATTTTCTCTCCTTCCCACAATCCATACAATGTTGACTTCTTGGTTGGATCTCCACACCACAATTATTCCCAAAATTTTTCATCTTTTCTGGCAATTCTTCCATCCTTTCTCCATTTTCTGTCTCCTTCCCACAATCCATACAACGCTGACTTCGTGGTTGGATCTCCACACCACAATTTTTCTCACAATCTTCACATTTATAGATATTTTCTGGTGCTTTTTCCATCATCTTCCTCTTCATCTCCCCGTTCTCCGTCTTCTTCCCGCCGTCCATGCCCGCTCGGCCTCGTGGTCGGAGTTCCATGGTGCTACCACCACACTTGGAGGTCTTCTCTGTTGATGGACCACCAGAACCACCACTAAGACCACCAGGACCACCAGGACAACCAACAGGACCACCAGAACCACCAATAGGACCACCAGTACCACCACCAGGACAACCACCAGGACAACCACCAGGACCACCAGGACAACCAACAGGACCACCAGGAATTCCACCAGGACAACCAGGACCACCAGGATCTCCAGGACAACCACCAGGAACTCTACCAGGACCACCAGAATCACCACCAGGACCACCAGAACCACCACCAGGACCACCACTAAGACCACCAAGACCACCAGAACCACCACCAGGACCACCAGGAACTCCACCAGGACCACCAGGAACGCCACCCTGCCCACCAGAAACCACCAGTAAGACCACCAGAACCACCACCAGGCCCACCAGGACCACCCCCAGGACCACTAGACCCACCAGCAGTTCCACCACCGCGTTGCCCCTTGACCACGCGGCGACACTGGGAGCACTGGGAGCACTGGGAGCCGCGCCGAGCAGCTAAGAAGGCGCCGAGGTGTTCGGGACAGCGCGTACTGACTCGTTTAGCCGCGTGGACCTTCCGGTGTCGATCGAGGTGGGAACTGACACTAAAGGCCTTGCCACAATCCCCACAGGAGTACGGTCTCTCGCCGGTGTGGACGCGCCGATGTCGCTCCAGGTCGGAACGTTGGAGGAAACTCTTCCCACAATGAGTGCAGGAAAATGGTCTCTCCCCAGTATGGATGCGTCGGTGTTGGGTGAGGTTGGAACCTCGACTGAAACTCTTCCCACAATCCCCACAACGATGAGGTCGTTCCGAGCTATGAGTCTTCCGATGTTTGGCCAACGCCGAACGTTGCGCGAAAGTCTTGCCGCAATCGCCGCAACCGTGAGGAGAAGATCCTTCTACTGGTGTTACTGGGAGGGGAGGAACAAACTGGAGAAAAGAATGAACCTTCCGGTGTCGCTCCAGGTGGGAACTGACGCTGAAAGTTTTCCCACAATGGCCACAGGAGTAAGGTCTCTCCCCGGTGTGGACGCGTCGGTGTCGCTCCAGGTCGGAACGTTGGAGAAATCCCTTCCCACAATCCCCACAACGATGAGGTCGTTCCCCAGTATGGATCCGTCGGTGTTGGGTGAGGTTGGAACCTCGACTGAAACCTTTGCCGCAATCGCCGCAACGATGAGGTTTGTCCGTCGTCTCGCGACGCCGTCGCACGCAGTCGCCGCAACGAGAGCGACGTCTCGAAGGGTTTGGAGTTTTAGTGGGTCGACCACATTCGGTACAACCTCCAGGAAGGGTGGAAAGGGTCTTCTTGCTCCTGGTTCTTTGGCTAGGGTTGGGGGGTTCTTCGTCTTGGGGTCGCTCCAGGGTTGGATTCTCCTCGGGGATGACTCCGGTTGAGTCGTCCTCGGTGCCACTTCCTGTGGGGAAAAGAGGAAATTTTTTTTTTCCAAGCAGGAAAATTTCGTGTCCTGCTCGAAATGGCTCTTTGGGTTCCTCTAAGGTCTTTGTCGTGGTCCTCCAGAGGGTTCTCCAGTATGAACTGGAGTCAAGGACGGAGCAGGAATTGGGTTTGGCAGGCAAAGAATTCTGGGATTCATTGGGTTGGAAGAGATCTCCAAGATCATAGAGTCCAACCAACCCATGGGAGAGACCTCTAAAATCATAGAGTCCAACTAGAGTCCAACCAGCCCATGGGAGAGTCCTCCAGGATCATAGAGTCCAACCAGCCCATGGGAGAGTCCTCCAGGATCATAGAGTACAACTAGAGTCCAACCAGCCCATGGGAGAGTCCTCCAGGATCATAGAGTTCAACTAGAGTCCAACCAGCCCATGGCAGAGTCCTCCAGGATCATAGAGTCCTCCAGCCCATGGGAGAGTCCTCCAGGATCATAGAGTCTTCCAATAAAATCCTCCCCAATAAAAACTCCTCCATGTCTCCGCTTCCAACTGGAAACCAGTTCTAACCTCCAAACTGGAACCACCATCCCCAACCTCCATTTTGGTAGTGCCAACTAAGTTTTTTTCCCTCCCAAACTTACCTCCATCTTTGGAGTTTTTCCGTCGATTCCGACGTTTTCCGCTTTGGCTTTGTTCTTTTACTAATTCTTTTAACATTTTTTCCACTTGGTTTCTTCCTGCTGTTTGTAAAATCAATCCCAACTGTCTCCTCAGGTCAGAGCTCACCCCGACGTCGGTGCCCGTTGTGCCCATCAGAGGTGGCACTTGAGTTGTTTCGGGTTGGCTTTGGTCGCCTTCGGCATCTCCACCTGGACAAAAAAAAAAAAAAATAAAAAAAAAAACAATAAAAAAGGGGTTAGGCAAAAAAAAAAGTGAAAAAAACTTGAGCAAAGTGAAGAAAAGATGAAGAAAATAACCCAAAGGAAAGAAAAAATGAGAAAAGGGGAAAAATAGGGAGAAAATAGGGAAAAAAGATAAGAAAAAACCAAAATAAGGTCTAAAATCTTCCAAAAAAGTCCCCCTAAAAAGCCAGAAAAAAAAACCACAAAAAAGGCCAAAAAAAAAAGTCCCTCAAAAAAGCCAATCTTCGCAAAAAAGGCCTCAGAAAAAGGCAGGAAAACTCCCAAAAAAGGCCAAAAAAACCCCTCAAAAAGGCCCAAAATCTTCCCAAAAAAGTCCCTCAAAAAAGCTAGAAATACTCCCAAAAAAGGCCAAAAATCTTCCCAAAAATGTCCCTCAAAAAAAAACAGAAAAAAAAGCAAAAAAGGCACAAAATCTTCCCAAAAAAAGGGCTCGCTAAAAGAAAGGAAAAAAACCAAAAAAGGCCAAAATCTCCCAAAAAAAGGCCTCACAAAAAGGCAGAAAAAAAAGCAAAAAAGGCCCAAAATCTTCCCAAAAAAGTCCCTCAAAAAAGCCAGAAAAAAACCAAAAAAAAACCCAATAAAACAAGGGTTTAGGCAAAAAAAAAGCAAAAAAAACCTTGAGGAATGGTAAGAAAAGATGAAGAAAATAACCCAAAGGAAAAAAAAAAAGGAAAAAAGGGGGAAAATAGGGAGAAAATAGGGAAAAAAGGAAAGAAAAAACCAAAAAAAAGGTCCAAAATCTTCCCAAAAAGGGCTCACTAAAAGAAAAAAAAAAAACAAAAAAGGCCTAAAATTTTCCAAAAAATTCCCCCTAAAAAGCCAGAAAAACTCCCCAAAAAGGCCAAAAAAACCCCCCAAAAAGGCCAAAAATCTTCCCAAAAAAATCCCTCAAAAAAAACAGGAAAAAAAAGCAATAAAGGCCCAAAATCTTCCAAAAAAAGGCAGGAAAAAAAGGCAGGAAAAAAAGCCAAAAAAGGCCCAAAATCTTCCCAAAAAAGTCCCTCAAAAAAGCCAGAAAAAAACCAAAAAAAAAACCCAATAAAAAAAGGGTTTAGGCAAAAAAAATTAATTTTGAGGGTAAAGCTGAAATTTTGGGGTTTTTGGGGGGTAAACATGAAATTTTGGGATTTTTTGGGAGGTAAATCTGAAATTTTGGGGTTTTTTGGGGAGGTAAATCTGGAATTTTGGGGTTTTTTTTGGGGGTAAACCATGAAATTTTGGTGTTTTTTAGGGGTCAAGCTAAAATTTTTGGGGGTAAAACATGAAATTTCGGGATTTTTTGGGAGGTAAATCTGAAATTTTTGGGTTTTTTTGGGGCTAAACATGAAATTTTGGTGTTTTTTAGGGGTCAAGCTAAAATTTTTGGGGGTAAAACATGAAATTTCGGGATTTTTTGGGAGGTAAATCTGAAATTTTGGGGGGTAAATCTGAAATTTTTGGGTTTTTTTGGGGCTAAACATGAAATTTTGGTGGTTTTTTGGGGGGTAAACATGAAATTTTGGGGGTAAAGCTGAAATTTTGGGGCTTTTTGGGGGGTAAAGATGAAATTTTGGGAGTCAACATGAAATTTTGGGAGTTTTTTTGGGGATTAAACATGAATTTTTGGGGGTTAAACATGAAGTTTTTGGGGTTAAACATGAAATTTTGGGGGTAAACATGAAATTTTGGGATTTTGGGGGGTTAAACATGAAATTTTGGGGTTTTTTTGAGGGTTAAATATGAAATTTTGGGGGTAAAGATGAAATTTTGGAGTTTTTGGGGGATAAACATGAAATTTTGGTTTTTTCTGGGGTAAAGATGAAATTTTGGGGGTAAACATGAAATTTTTGGGGTTTTTGGGAGGTAAACATGAAATTTTGGGTATTTTGTGGGTTAAACATGAAATTTCGGGGGTAAAGGTGAAATTTTGGGAATTTTTTTGGGTTTAAACATGAAATTTTGGAGTTTTTGGATATAAACATGAAATTTTGAAGTTTTTAGGGGGTAAAACATGAAATTTTGGTATTTTTTGGGAGGTAAAGATGAAATTTTGGGGTTTTTTTGTGGGTAAACATGATAGTTTGGGGTTTTTTGGGGGTTAAAGATGAGATTTTGGGTTTTTTGGGACTTAAGATTAAATTTTGGGGTTTTTTGAGGGAAAACGAAATTTTGGGATTTTTTGGAGAGGTAAATCTGAAATTTTAGGGTTTTTTTGGGAGGTAAATCTGAAATTTTGGGATTTTTTTTGGAGGTAAACATGAAATCTTGGGTTTTTTGGGGGGAAACCATGAAATTTTGGGGGGTTTTGGGGGTAAAAATGGAATTTTGGGGGTAAACATGAAATTTTTGGGGTTTTTTTGGGAGGAAAATCTGAAATTTTGGGGTTTGGAATTACCTGAGCTGAGTGGTCGTCGTCGGTGAGATTCGGCGAAGGCCGTGATGCGCGGCCAGCTGATGGCAATCTCCTCTGCTAGGGGAAGAAAAAGGAAAAAAAATCAAATTTTGGAGAATTTTTAGGTGTTCTAGGACTCCAAAAAATCTGCTCTGTGAGTTTGGGGAAAAGGTTTTAGGGTTGGGGGAAAAAAGTGAAAAAAAAGGCAAAAAAAGGCAAAAAAAATGGCAAAAAAAGCAAAAAAAAAAAAGCCAAAAAAAAGGCAAAGAAAAAGGAAAAAAAAAAGGAAAAAAAAAAAGGAAAAAAAGCAAAAAAATAAGCCAAAAAAAGCCAAAAAAAAGGAAAAAAAAATCAAATTTAAGAGAATTTTAAGGTGTTCTAGGACCCCAAAGTATCTGCTCTGTGAGTTTGGGGGAAAAGATTCTATGTTTGGGGGAAAAAAGTGAAAAAAAAGCCAAAAAAAGGAAAAAAAAAGGGCGAAAAAAAGCAAAAAAAAAAAAGCAGAAAAAAAAGCCAAAAAAGCCAAAAACAAGGAAAAAAAAAGGAAAAAAAGCTAAAAAGCAAAAAAAAAAGCAAAAAAAAAGCCAAAAAAGCAAAAAAAGGCAAAAAAAACGCCAAAAAGAAGCCAAAAAAAAAGAAAAAAAAAGAAAAAAAAAGCCAAGAAAGCAAAAAAAAAGCAAAAAAAAAGCCAAAAAAAGCAAAAAAGAAAGCAAAAAAAAACAAAAAACAAAGCAAAAAAGCCAAAAAAGAAAAAAAAAGAAAAAAAAGCCGAGAAAAAGAAAAAAAAGCCAAAAAAAAGAAAAAAAAAACTTCAGAAGGAAAAAACGGCAGAAAAAAAACTAAAAAAAGGAACAGGCCCCCAAAAAAATAAAGGTCACCCAGAAAAAGGCTAAAAAAATTCACTAAAAAGCAAAAAAAAAGCAAAAAAAAGCAAAAAAAAAGGCACAAAAAAAGGCAAATAAATATGTGAAGAAAGCTACAAAACCCACAAAAAATGCCAAAAAAACAAAAAAAAACCAAAGACGCAAAGAAAAACCAAACCCAAAAAATCAAAAAAATGAGCCAAAAAGCCAAAAAAACCCCTAAAAAAACTCCAACAGGTAAAAGAAAAAAAAATAAAGGGAAAAAAAAAAAACCAAAAGAAAGAGAAAAAAAGGCAAAAAAGATACAAAAGAAAAAACAAAAGAAAAAAGGCAAAAAAAAGACAAGAAAGAAAAAACCAAAAAAAGACAAAAAAATAAAAACAAAAAAAGAAAAAAAAAAGAAAGAAAAAACCAACAAAAAAGGGAATAAAGAAAAAACCAAAAAAAATTCTAAAATGGTAAAAACAAAACAAAAAAAAAACAAAAAAGCCAAAAAAAGCCCAAGAAAAGCCAAAAAAAGTGCAAAAAAGCCAATAAAAGAAAAAAAAGCCCCAAAAAAGCCCAAGAAAAGCCAAAAAAAACCCCAAAAAAGCAAAAGAAAAAAAATCCCAAAAACCCTTAAAAAAAAACCCCCCAAAAACCCTCAAAAAGGCCAAAAAAA
>NW_008667656.1:7660-8623 GCF_000695815.1 Acanthisitta chloris
AAAAACCCCAAGAAAACCTAAAAAAACCCTAAAATTTTGGCAATCCCAAAATAAAAAAAAAAAACCAAAATTTTGGGACCCAAAAATAAGAAAACCCCAAATTTTGCACCCAAAACCCCCAAAAATATTTTTACCCCCAAAAAAACCCAAAATTTTGCACCCAAAAGACCCAAAAATAGATATTTTTACCCCCAAAAAACCCCAAAATTTTACACCCCAAAAACAACAAAAATAGGTATTTTTACCCCAGAAAAAACCCAAAATTTTGCACTCTAAAAAACCCAAAAATAGGTCTTTTTAGCCCAAAAAACCCCAAAATTTTGCACTCTAAAATACCAAAAAAATTCATATTTTTACCCAAAAAAAATGAAAATTTTGCCCCCCAAAATAGATATTTTTACCAAAAAACCACCAAAATTTTGCCCCAAAAAGTAGATATTTTTAGCCCAAAAAAATTGAATTTCCCCCAAAATTTCTTACCCAAAGAAATGACATTTTCGTAGTTTTCTTGCATGATGAACCCAAAAATTTGGGATTTTCCCCCAAAATTCAAGTTCTGAAATGGAAAAAAATCTCAGTTAGTTTTCCAAGATTTATTCCCAATTTTTTTTTTTTAGGATATTCTGAATTTTACCCAAAAAATGTGAATTTTTGGGGTCCAAAAATTCACATTTTTTGGGGTTTTCTGAGGATATTCCTAATTTTACCCCAAAAATTCACATTTTTTTCCCAAATATTCACATTTTTTTACCCCAAAATTTCACATTTTTTGGGTTTTCTGAGGATATTCCTAATTTTACCCCAAAAATTCACATTTTTTTCCCAAATATTCACATTTTTTTACCCCAAAATTTCACATTTTTTGGGTTTTCTGAGGATATTCCTAATTTTACCCCAAAAATTCACATTTTTTGGGTTTTCTGAAAATATTCCTAATTTTACCCCCAAAATTCACATTTTTTA
>NW_008667657.1:0-227 GCF_000695815.1 Acanthisitta chloris
CTGGAGCAGGTCCAGAGAGGAGCAACGCGGGACTTGAGTACAAGTCCCTGAGGCTGAGGGAGCTGGAATTGTTCAGCCTGGAGAAGAGGCAGCTCAGGGGAGACCTGATCACCCTCTACACATCCATGAAAGGACGCTGTAGTCAGGTGGGGGTTGGTCTCTTCTCCCAGGCAACCAGCAGGAGGACAAGAGGGCACAGACTCAAGCTTTGCCAGGGGAGGTTTAGG
>NW_008667657.1:254-1517 GCF_000695815.1 Acanthisitta chloris
TAGTTCAAGATAAGCAGTCAAAACACAGATTTGTAGGAGTAAGATACTGAAAGACCTGACCTCAAGAACATAATGAGGCTGGATGTGGCACTTAGGGCCACGGTCCAGTAACCACAGTAGGGTTGGACTCGATGTCCTTGGAGGTCTTTTCCAACCCAGTTGATTCTATGATTTTATGAATTAATGTATCTTTCTTAATCCCTGTTATTTCCTGTGTATAATAATGATTAGGTGCATTACCTTTCTTACAGCCTTTGTTGTTGTTTGTGCTTTTTGTATCAGAGCTTAGTCAACTAATCTTGTATATAAATATATTGTTCATTTTTCTGCTGTCTTGAAACACCAACAGCAAATTAAGCCTATTCTTTCCGTTGTTGGCTACGTTATTTCTGTTGTCCCCGTCAATGGGCAGAACAATCCCTCATCCCAAAACATGTGCTCAGCTCTCCATGAAGCCAAATATTCCCCAAAACCTCTTTCCAAACTTCAGCAGTGATAACATGAGGTAAAATGTTCCTAAAATCGTGGTAGCTAAAATAGGCCTTAGTGACAAGAATGAGCATTGTCTTAGTAGAACTACGTGAACCTACACCTCCGTACCTGCCTGTATGTACCCACCTGCTTAATAGATAATTACACAACCATTATGGGAAAAGGGAACTTGAACTCATGCTTGGGTGAAATCAATAGAGCAATAGCAAAGTAATGATTCATGTATGATTTTACAACGATTATGTAAAGAAACGGTATAAAAATGTATCCATCTCAAATGCATGTTGGAGTCAGATTTGGGTTTGTCTGTACCCCTGATTCCTAGAGCTCTTCAATAAAAGCACCACATATAATCATCCAGTGATTACGTGTTTTCCACACTAACATTTTGGTGACCCAGATGGGACCTTGTGGGCGCTGCTGAGGACTCTGCGACCTAATCAATCTCTGGCTGGCACCGAGGGATTCTTGGGGAGCCCATTGGTGAGGCGACCCTCCGCCGCTCACAACGTCCCCTGGAGAGGTAAGGTGCTTTTATTTCGCCAGTAAGACACAGTGAAAGCTATGCTTGGTTGGGCTAAGGAATTCCTGGAAAATGCCTAGGCACCGTCCGTAAGACAATTGCAAAAGCATTGCAGGCTCGTCAGTGGTGACTTGTAGTGGTAACATGGAGAAGCTCAAAAGGATTGTGAGTGGCAATCCTTGTGGGTGGCAATGCCCCATGCCAACTTCTCCTCTGGGGTACTTATTAGCACATTGGAAACAAGGTAA
>NW_008667658.1:0-257 GCF_000695815.1 Acanthisitta chloris
GCAGCATCGAAGGGCAGTGTGAGCGCCATGTTGGCCAGGTGAGACACACACACCCACACACACACCCCCCTCCACCTGTCCCAGGTGAGTTACCTGTCCCAGGTGAGTTACCTGTCTCAGGTGAGTTACCTGTCTCAGGTGAGTTACCTGGCTGAGAGCCCTGCACAGAGCAGCAGCATCGATGGGCAGTGTGAGCGCCATGTTTGCCAAGTGAGACACACACACCCCCCCCCGTCTCAGGTGAGTTACCTGTCCCA
>NW_008667659.1:0-16543 GCF_000695815.1 Acanthisitta chloris
TCTCTCTCCGGACCCTGCTGGCCCCGTCCCGAGCGGGAGGCAGCAGTGTCCCGCGGGGGAGGTGCCTGGGGCAGTGGGATGGGAGCCCGGAGGGTTCAGCATCCATCGCCGCATCCTTCAGCATGCGGCGCCTTTATTTCCCGCGCGGTTAGTGCGGTCGTGTAAGCATCAGTGTTGGGAGAGACTTTGGAGATCAAGTCTGAGCATCCACCGGTGCTGCCACTGTAACCTCCAAACACTAAACCATCCCACTCAGCACCAGATGCCTCTTAAACACCTCCAGGGACGGTGATTCCACCACCTGCCTGGGCAATATTCCAGTGCCTGACCATCCTAATGAGGAGTGGCTGAGGTCACTTGGTCTGTTCAGCCTGGAGAAGAGATGGATGTATACTGATGAGTGTTCATTGCTGTATACAACTTCCTCACGAGGGGAAGTGTTGGGACAGGCACTGATCTCTCAAGGAACCAGTGGCAGGACCCAAGGGAATGGCCTGAAGTTGTGTCAGGGGATGTTTAGGTTAGACATAAGAAAAAAGTTGTTCCCCCAGAGGGTGTTTGGGCACTGGAACAGCTCCCCAGGTCACAGCCCCAAGGCTGACAGAGCTCAGGAAGTGTTTGGACTATGCTCTCAGTCACAGGGTGTGATTCTTGGGGCTGTCCTTATACAGGGCAAAGAGTTGGACTCAATGATCCTTGTGGGTCCCTTTCAACTCAGAATATTTCCTAACAGTGAAAAAAGTTTTCCTAATATCTGCTCTGACTCTCCCCTGTCTCAGCCTATGACCATTCCCTCTAGTCCTCTCCCTGCAGGTGTGGTGGGAGAAACCATTCCCCACCTTAGTACAACCCCCTGTCAGGGAGTTGTAGAGAGCCATAAGGTCACCCCTGAGCCTCCTCTCAAGACTGAACAAACCCAACTTTCTTAGCCTGTGTGTGTGGAGAATTTCCATATCATCATGCCACAAGGAAAGGAGTGTTTTTTATCAGTAGCAAATGCTCCAGCAGTATAATTTTCTATACAACATGTTTTAGGGGCAGAGTTAATATAACAGTCTATGACAGTGTTTTGATGTTCTTCTCTATTTAAAGAAGTTAAACAGATTGCCTTCAAGACCTCAAAGAAAGAACATTCTGTAACAACTTTGTAGCATTGTGTGTCTTGCTGTTTATCTTTTAGTACTCAGGAACACTTGAGTGGTAATAATGGGAAATAAAGCACAACTGCACCTGTATTTCTTGCACTCTTGAGTTCTTATTCATACTTGTAGTACTAGTTTTAAAAAGTTGCTGAAATTCTTAATAAAATGTTTATATATATAGTCTTATTTTATATTTCCAGGTAGTAGTTTAACTGCTTTTCCTTTCTGGAATGTCCCAGCATAATTGCTGAACTTATATTTCACCTCAAATGCATTTAACCAAAGCAAAATTATGTGTATGTCCACAGAACATGATATGCTTTTCAAATATTTTTGTTTACAAAATTTGAAACCACCTCTTCCCACTGATTCTGTGTTTAGGATCTCTAATTTGAAGTTGTAGAATGTTTATTTTGCAAACACTGACAGAATTGTCCTGCAAACTTGGAACTTAATTGAAGTCCCAATGTCACCTGTTTCACCTGTTGTGGAGAAGGAACAGAAGTGTCTGTTCTTGGCTTGTTGGCATATGCCAATGTCTATAGTCCACTGAGGAGAGCACTGAGTTCTCAATCTCTCATAGTTTTGGTCTGTCCAGGGGAGATGTGTGTGCTCTCTCCTAAGTCAGACATGTCTCTCAGTGCTAAAGATCATCAAAGCAATTGCCGTAGGTCAGATGCAAGCTCAGCATCCTGTGCCTGAAAGGGATCAGCTACAGGGTGAGCTGAGAGAGTCTGAACAGGGTGAGGTGCCTTCTCAGAATGGTTTTCATGATTTTCAGCCCAACTCATCAGCTGTGTTGGTTGTCTTTGTGTCTGACAGCCCTTGGTGGGGGTTTTTTTGTCCCCTTTAATTTGTTCTGTTGTTATTTGGAGTTCACAACACCTTTTGGTATGTTCAGCATCCTGCAGCAAGTATTCCACAGGTTAATGGGGCCTCTTGGCAGGTGGAGGGTGAGAGGAGAGGAATACTTGTGATGGTTTGTGTGGAACCAGCTAACCAGTAGTTCCATCAGATGACTCCTGGTTCCTGTTCTTGAACAGGTAGGAGATTCCTGTTCACCTTTCCTGTGCCTGTCATGGATTTTGTAGATTATTACTTCCCCATGGTCTCCTCCTCCTTCCTTTGAAGATTACATCATGTAATCCCCAAATCCTTTGTTCCATGGGCTGCTGGACCATTGTGTGCTGGAATTTATACCATTGGATTAGCCAGTTAACTGGTTCTGGGTTTTTTGAGAGTTTTTTAATTAACTGCATAACCCAGAAAATAACTTCTTTCTTGCTTGCTTGCTTTTACTTTCTGTTTCAGACCAGGACAGCGACGACGATTCGTACGAAGTGCTGGATTTGACGGAGTACGCGCGGCGTCACCACTGGTGGAATCGCTTGTTTGGCCGCAACTCGGGGCCAGTGGTAGAGAAATACTCTGTGGCCACCCAGATTGTGATGGGTGGTGTGACTGGCTGGTGAGGGAACTTCCTAGACCTCTGACTGTGCTAGAGGATCCCTTCCCAAGGCTGTTTGGGGCAGATAAATGTGTCTTCCTTTAGCATTGATTATTTATGTGTGAACAATTTCTTAACTCGTTACTCTGACTCATCACTCTGAAGTGTTTTTTAATGGTGCTAAAACACCAGTTATGCAGGGAAACTCATAGTAGTTACTGTGGAAGGGATTTGGGGAAATGCTAGAGCTCTAAAATGGCAAGGAATGAAAGGAAAATTACTACATGTAGCTTTTATTTACTTACTATTTTTTACTATATTTACTATTTATTTACTCTAAAGCTTATTTACTTAACAGTCAAGATTTAGAAACGTAGCTATATTATCACTAAGACATATTTTACAGGTAAAAGAAATTAAAGGGGAAAAAAAAAGTGTGGCAGAATATAGTTTTAAGTGAGGCCCATTTCATAGAGACTGTTTTTCCCTTTAAATTCAGCTGGAGCCATTTGGAACAAATTCACAGTCTGCTCTGATGGTAACTGAAGAGAGAGATACCACCGTGTAGTTACACTAGAATAACTCGTGGTGAAAGCTAGACAGTAAAGATGAGAACTTAGACTGGAAAATTTGGTTACAGCCTGAGCTGTGTCAAGGTGTTTGTTATTTGTCAGAGGTATTTCAATGGTATTTATCTATTTCAGTACTCAAAAATTTAAGTTCAGTGAAAAGCACCATTGTGGCAGCACAGCGACTTTTCAAGCAGGATTGTGCAAGAGTTGGAAGATGAAATAGGCTAGAAATGAAATTGTATCCAGGCTCAGACCAGCTTTGAGCTGTGCAGGCTTAGCTTTCAGTCTGATGGTTTTATTTGCTTCTGTAGCCCTTAAAATTAAAAGTTTAAAAAAATTTAAAAATTATAATTTAAAAGATGTGTACATGTAAACTCTGAAGCTTCTGGGGAATAGTTCATCTGGCATCCATAAAAACTGGCTTATGGAATGGTCTGGAAAGTGTCTATTTGACTCTGTGTGGATGCACATATCTCTGTGCATACTGATGTGTATAAATAGGAACTCACAGTTCATATGCAGGGGTGAAAAATCCCCCTCTGTGTGTGGGCCAGTGCTCAGACACCAGCAGAGTTGCCCAGGGAAGTTGTGGAACCATCAGCCATGGAAACATTCCAGACTTGCCTGAGTCAGGGCCCTGGGCAGCCTGACTGGGCTCAGAGGTTGGATCAGACTGCAGCTGGCACGGTTCTGGGAAGTTGACTGGCCCAGAGGCCCTTTCCTGTCCAGACTGTTCCATGATATCCATATCTGTGCTGTTCTCCATTTGATGTGGGAGGATTTGGAGACTGGGAACAAAATAACTCATTTTCTCCTTGCCTTAATCCATTAAAAACAGACTAGGGCCATGTCCCGGTAGAGGGACAGAGTTTTAACTCTTGTGGTCGGGGTGTAACTTCTCTGTAATGAGATATTTAAGTTATGAGTTGTGCAGTTAATATAAATGGTGGTATAATATATTTACCTTCCATTTGGGAACAGTTGTAGTGGCACTTACATTACTATGTTGTGCTTTATTAACATGCTGCATTTATTAGCAGCAAGGTCTGGAGATCTCAAGCTTCCTTTAAAGGAGCCATCAGACAGCCATCAACTAACCATTGCTCATGTTGTCTTGTTTTAGATGCTGTTAATTAAATATTGCTTGAATGAAACAGTCTGATTTGTAAATTTAAAAATGTGAGAGGATACATTTGCTTTGTTAAAGGCAAAACCAGTCATAGTTGTAGCTAGAAATTGCAGTGTGGCCTTGTTCAGCAGACACTTCATTGGACCTGGTTTTGTTTTGTTTTGTTCCCCTAAGGTGTGCTGGATTTTTGTTCCAGAAAGTCGGGAAGCTTGCAGCAACTGCAGTGGGTGGTGGCTTTCTTCTGCTTCAAGTATGTAGCACTTGGTGCTTTATAAATTGGCAAATGTTATTTACTAAACAATAGGAAAAACACAGCTGTTGGGTAACATGTAATTAGGAAGGCTTCTTATCTGCTTCATCTTTTTAGTCCTACTAATCAAACCCTTACATTTCAGCTGGAATATTGTGTACAAAAGAGACATTCCTAAAAATCAATGGTAAATCACAATCTACTCTGTCCTGTTAAAATAGTTTGTAGCAAGACAAGAGAAACTTCTGTGTAATAACTGAGATACTGTGTGTGATACCATATTGCCAGATGAGAGGAACTGCATGTGAACCTACTGTTAGGGATAATTTAAGCTGTGCTTGTTTAACTAGGTTTGAGAATTTTACCAGAGCTTTAGAAGAAGTAGGCTTTGCTCCAGTCCCAGTATGAGCCGTGTCATACTCTTCCCTCCCCATGCCATATTTGCTGTTGTGTCTGTTGATCCCCTGAAGCTGATCCCTGGCAGCCTCACTGCATTCCTCTCTCTGCTGGCTTTCAGCTTCACAAGTTGTTAATGATGTTATCTAGCATGACCATTTGCATTTTCCATCAAATACTGTGCTTAGGGGAGGACATATTTCCAAAAATCCTTTAAATTAGATGGCAAAACTTGAATTGAAGGAGAATTTCATGTATCCTTCTGTAAGATGCCAGGGGGTGTTGCTGGCATTTTTCATGTCTTAATATCTTTGAAATTCTCCTTTTTCCTCAAATTGTTCTAGAGGAAATATACTGGTGCCTATTTAGGCTCAATAATACACTGTTTTTTGAGACAGGATGTTAAAGAAATATATATTTGTTCTTTCCAACATCACTCCTGAAATGCATATCTCACTTTTATTTCTAATTTTGATTGTAATGGCTGTTGCAGGGAAGCATTGATCAGGAAGGGTGGGGCTCTGATTGCTGCTGTCATCAAAATGTCACTACAGTGTGAAGTACTCACACTTCTTTCCTTCATCATCATGTTCTCTGCTGGTTTGGGGGTTAGTTCTGGTTTTCTTGTTTTAAACCCCATGCTGAACATGTAACTGAACTGCACAGAGTGTTTGCTCTCAGGACCATTTGGTTTAAGTTGTGTGTTTTATTTGACTTGCTCAAAAGCAAGCACCAAAAACAGCAGTAAAAAGTGAAAGAGAAACAGTTTTATAGGAAGCTTTCGACTGTTGGCATTTGTTCCACTTTGCCATTGTGCATTGATGATCTTTTTTAATCTCCTGGAAATCACTGTTTGTGGGGCTGGTGCCTCAATTTATGGGTGAATCCTACAAGAGTGACAAATCTGGTTTAGAATCATCCACATGTAAATTTTTGGCACAATGTGCTATGCCAGTGACTTAATTTGTTGAGGTGTTATGGACTTCTTTAGCCCACAATGAGTGTTTCTAGGCCATAAGGGAAGAATTAGGTCTGCAGTGGCTCTTGAAGGATTTGTCATCCTTTTCATCTTGGTGACTTAAAGATTCAAATCTCTTTTTCCATGTTTTGTATGCTACTGCTATGCATTCTCTTAATGATCATTCTTTTCTAAATACCATAGAATCATTAAGGTTGGAAAAGACCTCTGAGATCCTCAAGTCCAACCTGTGACCTAACACCACCATGTCAACTAGTGGGTGGCACTAAGTGCCATGTCCAGTCTCTCCTTAAACACCTTCAGGGATGGTGACTCTGCCACTTCCCTGGGCAGCACATTCCAGTGTCTAATCACCCTTTCTGTGAAGAAATTCTTCCTAATGTCTAACCCAGACCTCCCCTGGTGCAGTTAAGGTGTGTCCTCAAGGCCTGGCACCCAGGGCTGGAGGCAGCACAGTGCTGCAGGTGCCTTCATTGGTACTTCTGACTCCAGGAAGCTGAGAAGTTGAAACTAAGACCTGTAGACAAAGAATAGAAATTGCATAAAACACATTACTTGTGCAGTATTTCTGAGCTGTGAAGTTTGGGGAGCTTTCCTGTGCATGCAATAATTTTGCCATGTGGATGAGTGTCAGATTTCTTGGCTGATCTCATTTAACACTGTATCCAAAACGGAATATTATCCAGAGGAAACAGGAGTTGCATGTTTGGATTGAATTGTCTATATCTTAAGTAAGATCAGATTCTCTTGGAAGGAAATGAAGTAAATGCCTTAGTCTCTCTTTTAATTCAAAACATTTTGCATTTTAAAGCTGAGTCATAAATTCTGTGGTGTAATTACATTTCTGTAGTCCTTAATTTTTTCATTTAAAAGATCACACATTGTGATTTTATGAATACATGTTCAGTGCTTCCCCTGAGTGGGCAGAAGAGCCTTTCAGCACATTACTAGAAAGTTCCTTTTTATCTGTAAACTTCTCTGAAGTTGCAGATCTCATTTCAACTGCTGATTGCAATATTGACATTGTAATTACATGCTAAGACAAAAATAATAGCCACAGAAGGGAAGATTTTTGGCTTGAGCCCATTCAGTGAAACATTTCAGGCTGAAAGTTAAAAAAATACATTTTTTTCTTCAGTGGGTGATGACTTCATCTCAGGAAATCTAGTAGGAAACTGAAAGCAATACATTTTTGGAGTGTCAGTTTGCACAAGAAGCAAAAAAGATTCAGAACTTGTCACAAATTAGAATTCCACAATTCTGAAAGAAACTGAAATGGAACAGTTTTTTCACTGTTGTCCTGTGAACCTGCTTTTCTTACAAGTAAAGTTACAGTAAATGCTGAGGGAAAATCATGGTGAAGGTTTTATAGCTAAAGAACAGAGAACTGGTAAAATTAACAATATATTGAGCTTTGCTATTGCTTGTTCTGATTTGAACCTCTGTCACTGTGGAAGGTACTAGTGTTTGAAGCAGAGAACCTGCTGAAATTGAAACAGTGTCTTTCCCTGGATCTGTAATAGAAAAAACAAGAACAATTTTGTAGGCACCAAGACAATGTATTTTGACTCCAAATGGGAACTGCAACTGTACTAACTGCCCTTTGTTCTCCTAGATTGCTAGCCATAGTGGCTATGTACAAGTCGACTGGAAGAGGGTCGAAAAAGATGTAAACAAAGCAAAAAAGCAGTTAAAAAAGCGTGCAAATAAGGCAGCTCCAGAAATCAACACTCTCATTGAAGAGGTAAGTCTAAGGTGCTAAACAGTTCTGTGGTTTTTCTTACCTTCCACTGCAGGTGATGATGGGTTGAAAATGCATCATAAATAGCCTTAATAGTTATCAGGTTGTGCTCTCCTTTATTCATTTAGCTTTCTGGTTTGGTCATTATTAAAGATGACACAGGAACATCAAAGTTCCTGTATTTCTGCAGCTGCTGTGGCTTAGGGACTGCCATTAGCTTTGCCATGTGGCCTGTGCTGGTTTTTGGCAAGTGAGAAAGCCAACAAGGTCACCACATGGTCAAAAGTTCTGGGTGGTGTGCTTAAAACATGGGGACTACAGAGACAAAACCCAAAACTTCTTAGACTGCTGATAATAAAATGACTTGGATGGACATGAATGACCTTTGTGGAGAAAAGCTGTAACTATTTTGTAACTAGAGTGGTGATTTTTAGCTCATTTTTATCAGTGTGAAGGATATCTGTTTTCAGAATCTGTGTTGAAAACAGGTGGCTGTGATACTGATCAGTGGCACTGGGGCTGTGTCATCCTGTCATTTGAAGACTTTTATTTAATTGATTTTGTGGGTTTTTAGAAAAAAAACCCGCCCTGTTTTTACATATTTCCGCATTCCATACATGCAATCCAAGTTTTTTCTCACTAGCTATGAATCCTGACAATGTAACAGCAGCCACAATGGGGCTCTGTAATTAATGGGTTTGGACAGCTCAGGTTTAACCTGTATGGGGTTGCACATAGGTTGATAAAAATAATGTTAATTTTAGTGTGAATGTGAAGTGAAAGCTCAAGACAGATTGTTTTCTAGCTTCTTCTGAACCTCAGATAGCTTCACCTGTCCTCCGTTCCCCACAGAAATGGGTGGGACAGGGTGGGGTTTTTTGTTTGCCTTTGGTTTTTTTCCTCCTCTCAGATTATATTACTTTCTTCTGACTGTGTATGAGTAGACAATCTGAAGGGTTTGAAGTGGAGGATTTATGAAATGCGAAATTTATTCTCTGTGCTGTTACTTCATGAAATATTGTAAACCAGTGTCACCATACATAAGTGTTTTTACCAAGGATGAAGTTGTTAGAAAACCAGCTCATAATGAAGTGAACTGTATTTATTTTTCAGTGACCTACTCTTCCAAAACCCAGTATTTTTTAAACTCTTTCCATGTGATTGCAGTTGAAGTCATGGTGGTACTCAGGCTTTTTTACTGAGGGAGTTTTACTGAGGGTACTGAGTTTGTAAAACATCTGTCTTGTTTTAATCAAAACAAGAGTGCTATTGGCATGAAATTGCTGTAACAGTTCCTCTGTATTTTGACTTTTTAAAGGCTAACTGCATTTTTAAGGCATTGTTAAAGACAGCTGAGAGTCAGTTTTAACCCCACTGGTGCCAGCACATGCCCCCAGTTCTGTATGTTATTAAACACATTGCTTCCCCCTCCATAATTACGCCATCCTTGTCTGCAGGCAGTTAAATCCTAGTCACACACAGTTAACTCAGTGCTTTTTTTCTTCTCAGTCAACAGAGTTCATCAAACAGAATATCGTGGTGTCCAGTGGGTTTGTTGGAGGCTTTTTGCTGGGTCTGGCGTCGTAAGGACCTGAACGTCTCTACCCGACGGCATCAGTGGCAGCAGAGCAGTCGTGGTGACTCCCTGTCTACAAGCAGTGTGGGTCACTGGGCCTGCCAGAGCAAGACAAGTGGACTAGCTAGACAACTTGGAAGCTTTTACATTTCAGGCTTTTGCCTCTCAAAGCTTGGCAAAACTAGGATTTGCTGAAAAACTGTGCAGTGTGCTCATTATAGCATTTCTGGGCAAAACTGGTTCATCTTCATCATGACTTTTTATCTATGGCCTTTCAAGATCTAGCATTTTTTAAAATGTTATTCTTGGAATAAAGCTGTGTAACCATACTTTGAGAAAGAAGGCTCCACTTCTATGTTTTCAGTTAAATATTGTTTATTTAAAAAGTATTTTTCTTCATGCTGTAGTAGATAGTATCAATGACTACCTGTACTGTATATGATATTGTAGTTTCAGCCTCATGGCTGTCCATCTCCTTTAGAAGTCACTGCAATAATCTATCAATCTGTAATACCTTTTTACAGAGTATTAAATAACAAAGTATCACAAGCTTATTAAAGGTGAAAATTAACTTTGACTCTGGCCTTTGTGTACATAGGAATTAAGAGAGGCTCATGATTATACCCTGCAGGCACCTGGTGCCAGTGTTTGCAGAGACAGTTGGGGTTCTGTGTGCTGAGTAAGTGCATAGATGGTTTTTCCCCAGATGTGTAGATGTGTGAGGTCATGGAGCTGTAGCACACAGAATCGTGGCAGGTGCAAACTCCACAGCCATCTGACACTGAATTGTTTTATGCTCCATAGACCATGGAGGTTGGTTCAGAACTGAGCAGGAGGTGAGGTGAGGAGATCAGACTTCTGTCCCAGCACTTCACAAGGGCCAGGGCTGGGTAGGACATCAGTACCATGTGCCTTTGATGAACTCAGGGCTGCTCTTGCAAGTCCTCTTTAGCTGGAAATGACACTCACCCCTCTATTGCCACCATGCTCTCCCCAACCTAGACATTGGATCAAAGCAGGAAGCAAATTCTAAAAGAGATTTGGGGCATAACTCTAGATGGGTTGCAAAATTTGTTCTCATGTAAGTTTTTATGGTGGGTTTAGTAACGTGTTAGTAAGTTATTCTAAAGAAGTTGAGAATTCAAACACTTAAGGCATTTTTCTGCATTTCACACTTCTGAAGCTTTCAGGAGTTTCTGCCCAAGGAGGAGTTTGCTCTGTCCTGATTCGTCTGGGTTTTACTCTCCCAGCAGGTTCCTGTGGAGTCTCTCCCATGCAGGTTCTGTTGGGTTCCTGTTCACATGTCTGTAGTGATTCATTAGCTTTGGATGGATGGGTGTGAGCTTGGGATGCACAGGGCATGGAAAGTTTAGCAGAGTAACTCACTGTGTGTTTAGATCTGTACATCTCTGGCCTTCAGAGGTCTGTATTACATGTTGGCCTCATATATGCATGTTTGTGGCCAGGGTGAGTAAGCTGTGAAGCACATTGTGTCTCTCTCTGAAGTTTAAGGGTTTAATTAAGCCCATTTAAGACTTTTGACAATAACACACACGCTCCCAAGACAAAACCCCCAAACCCAAGGTACATAAATGGCAATGAATAACATGTTAGCATCCTAAATATGTTGTATTAGGGTGACTGTCTAAAGCTATGTCAACACCATTGTTGCAGTTTGTTGGAAATGGGAAGCTCAAGGAGGAATGTGCAGGTTGAGTTGTTTGGGATTTACAGAAAAAGAACAGATGAAAATGTTCAGATGTGAAAGTCTTTGCCTTGGTGTTCAGCCTAAAGGATAATGGAAACCAGTCAGCTCTTTTCTGCTGGTGAAGCTGAAGGATTTTTGGCATGTCAAAAGAGTTATTGAAGCCAAGTGACGTGAGTCACTCAGCCTGACTGGAATCAACTCAGGAGTCCTGAAGGGCTTTGGGAATGAATTGATCACCTCAGTACCATGAACCTGTACATGTGATTTTTAGTCTTCTCTGTGGAAGGATTCCAAAGGAGCATCTTTTGGTGTGCTTGCTAAAAGGGCTGCTCATGTGACCAAGGAATATACTTCATTGTTCAAAGTAGAATTAAAACTACATAATCGTATGCAAGACTGATTTCTGCAGAGGAAAGTTGTTTTGCTGTTCTGTTGCCATTCCCTGAACAAGGCAATCAATCAAGAACTGATTTAATTCAGTATAATTGAGGGGTTTATTTTTTGGGTTTTTTTTTTAAATTAAATTTATTTGAGGCTTTATTTTTTCAAGCCTTCAAAATAAGAACCATTATGTTGTACATGTAAAACTGTCTGAGAGGCCAAAAAAAGCAAGGGGAAATGGTATTGAAAAGGTGAACACTGATGTTTTGTATTGGGATTGGCTTTGCATCCTGCACTCCTGACTGGAGAAGAAGAATGACTGCTGGCACAGCAGTACTTGCCGAGTCTCCAACACAGTTCTCAGGCTGGTGAGGCAGAGGAGATGCTGCCAGGAGCTACAGCTAGAACTGCCAGGGTGAGAAGACCATGGAGTGGCAGGTTTGGTAAAGTACTGAGACAAATAAATGCAGCTTTTCTTGCAAATACCTGAGACTTTATATGTGTCAGCTCAGACCAGTCTCACCTGTCACTGTACATGAGGAAATGCTCCATAAAGGTACAGTCAGACAAAGGGATGTTGGAGGGGTCATTAAGAACAGAATAGAGCAGAGCAGGAATACTGGTTTCTGATGGAAAAGTCTTCTCTGGAATAATCTCAAAGTGACTGTTACTTTCTCTGGCAAAAACTAGTGCAGGCTAAGAAGACTCAGAGAAGGGCAAAGGGTGCTGAGGCACTGACATAGGTTGCCCAGAGAAGCTGTGGATGCCCCAACACGAAGTGTTCCAGGCCAGGTAGGATGGGGCTTCAAGAAACTTGGTCCAGTGTAAAGTGTCCATGGCAAGGGAGTTGGAACTGGATGGTCTTGAAAGTCCCTTCCAACCCACAACATTCTGTGATTCTAAAATAAAAACTGATTAAAATGTTTTTGAGGAGCATTTTTTGGGGAAAAAACAAACCCACATCAATTTTAGAAAGCAGATGATTAAGAAGAAAACTATTAGAAATACGTAAACTAATGTAAGGCTGAACTGGCATTTCTATGGTTTTTATTGTTCAGCTAAAGAGCTTGAGTGAAAGGTGGAAAACATGGGCCTAGCCCAGGGAAACAGCTTTTCATGTAAGGCCTAATGGGCTCATTGGAGTAAGTTCCAATTTAAAGTGAGATGGCTGGTGGGTCAAATCCAGTGTGATCTTATTACTGAATTATAAGAGGCCAGAATTTGGCTAAAACTATGAAAGCTGTTTCTGCTTTAGCAGCCAGACTGAAAATTAAAATGTTGTGGTTAAAGATAGAGCTGCCTCCCAGACTGAAGTGCATTTGCCATGAGTATTAAGGGGGATGCAAACAGAGTAAAATGGAGCAGTCAGGACTGTAATTCAGCAATTCTGCCCATTCAGATTTCATAAATTACAGGGCATACAGTAATGTGAAGAAGCATCAGTAATACCTCCTCCTAACCTTTTGAAAATTGTTGACAATCTTAGAGAGTTCCTTGAAAATCAAACTTTTAGAGCATTCAGCTGCCTGTGTGGGGTGATAGTGGAAAAAGATAATGTTCACCCAAACTCAGCACAACTAGAACTATGTGACATTTTGGAAGGGAGACTGAGCACTAGAAAAAAAAAAAGTGGGTTTTGGTCACCCTAGAACTGTGCATGGGGTGATGAGGATGAGAATCAAATCTGCCAGGGGAAGGAGATGCCATCCTCCCTTGTCTTTTGTGTTATAGTTCAAACTTTGGGCAGGAAGGTGAGCTTACAGAACTGGTTTTTCCCTTATTGGACTGGGAAGCAGGTCTGATGCAGTGTGGTGATGTCCCAGTGCTGGCACAGATGGAAGAGTTGGCGTTTGTTATTTTGGGGCAATTTGGGAAGTGAGACAGCTGACATTCATCAGGACCTGTAAGACTGGAAGCCGATTTTAATTAAGATAATTGTGGGGTAAGCGTGCACAAAACATCTAGTGCTGATCCAGCACAGCCTGAAACCTTGACTGTGTTTGGCCCCACACTCAAGCTGAGAGGCCACCTAAATCTTGGAGTGCTGAGGGACATGGAGCAGAGATGTAATGTAAGATTTTGTGCTCACAGCCTGGGCTGGAAACAGCACAGCTAACCCCAGTACAACTGGTGCCAGGCTTTAACTAGGAAATCTTGCTGTACCCAAGCTGGCTCCAATTTATAGCTTGGGTAAACCCATAGAGTGGTACAAATTTGACTAGTTGATGGATTCTGCACCCAGAGGGGCTTCTGCCTCCCTTACCCTCTTCTCCTGGCCCCTGTTCCCCAGTGTGCTCCATGCTCTTACCTCCCTGTTATACATCCAGTCTTTGATACAAGGGGTTTTGGCTTCACCATCAAAACACAAAATTAATTGCTCACAGCTCTAAGCTGTAAAAAACCCTAAACATTTCTGCATATGTAGACTGTATATTTAAAAAAAATATGTAATAGAAAGCATTAATCCACAAAGGGAATTGAGTATTGAACCATATGATTCCCATTTAATACAGATAATTTGAATTTTCATTGCAACAAGAGGCTGTCTACATCCTCTTGCCATGCACACTCATGGGACCTGCAGACTTAAGAGCCAACGTATCTAGTATGATTTTTAATTAAACATCTTACTTTCTTGAAGTATTAATGGTGAAGTAAAGGTTATACTGTTTTCTCATGTGCTTTACAGGCACCAAACTCATACTGCAGCCAAATTACAGATTTTTATTTCCAGATTTTAAATCCTCACCAGTGAGACAATTAATAACTAGATATTTGTTAGCTTAATTTTCTATGATTCTGTGTTGGTGAGACAGAAATCTAAGCCCAAATACATCTGAATGAATCTGTAAGTGTAAGAAAACCCTACAGATGTGTGAAAGGAATGTTTGAAAATCAAGTGTTGCCAAATACTGTTTCAAAATCCACTTGGGACAATAAAGAGGAGGAATGAAAATTAACAACAATGAGGGAGCCTTATTCTTTATGTTCCTGTAACACTGTATGATTGTTAAGGTTAAAAAAGATTGAGAAATTGCCTTTCTGCAGCATTAATGACTTTTTTTTTCTATTTATATGGCATCAAATATGAGATTTAGTTTCCAAACCTAAAAGCTAAATTCCATGCTGGCTTCTGCAGGAGCTTCATTTTGAGGTTGCTTGTGCAAGTAAAGCCAAACATGTGCTGCAGTGACTCACTGGTTTGTGTATGAAAGCAAAGGTAGAATGAACACTGGAAGGGATATGCTCAATTTTCCTCTCCTCGTGTTGTTACATGAATCTCTAGTTAGGCCTTGAGACCCTCAGGTAGCCTGCACAGAATCAGAAAACCAGAGACAGATCAGTGTGTGGGAGTTGGGGTTAAGGCACTAGAAGTGCAACTTGTCTGTCTGCACATGGATGTTGAGCTGGGTACCACAGAGCCTGCTTAGATCAGTGTTCTGTGCAAATCTACCTCACTATAAATCATAGACTGGGAGAATCACAGAATGGTTGGGGTTGGAAGGGACCTTAAAGATCACCTAGTTCCATCTCCCCTGCCATGGGCAGGGACACCTCCCACCAGCCCAGGTTGCTCCAAGCCCCATCCAACCTGGCAATGAATCCCTCCAGGGATGGAGCAGCCACAGCTTCTCTGGGCAACTTGTTCCAGTGCCTCAGCACCCTCACAGACATCTCCAGTGGCTTGGATGCATCTGGTATTTCCAATTTCCCCCATTGTTTTTTAAAACAGATTGGGCCATGACCTGCTCACCTGCAGGTGCTGAGGGTTGGGTGGGATGAATTCCATGAAACGTTGAACTGGCGTAGGCACGAAGGATGACAAGGTGATTTACCAAGGACAAGTCAGGATTTGGCTGAACAAAGCCACAGGTGACCTGATACAATGCTGGTTGGTGACCAACCATCTTGCTGTGAGCAGAAGATTCCAGTGGTCCCATCCAAGCAGCACATGACTGTAGAATCCAGGTGTTATCCCACTCAGCCCCTCCATCCTTCTCCTGGCTTTAGCCTTGTGTTCCTTCACATCTGAACATACATTGTAAATGTTTCTCTGCAGGGTCTCTTCTTACTGTTCACACTGAGCAGGAAAAAGAGATGCTGAGGGTATGTGGGACTGTAGTTAATTCCATTCTTCTGCTTAAAAAAAAGAAAAAAGCAAATTTATTTATTATATCAGTATTGGAAAGGTTAGAGATCTGCCAGTTGGGTTTTTTTGTGGTATTAGATTTGCTCTTAGGAAATTAAGATCCTCTGGCAGGTGACGTACAGGAATTTGTGTACGTGTGTGGTTTGCATCAAATTCTTAAATTTGGAACAGCCAGAAAAATTCATTTCTCTTTTTTTTCTTAATAGACACTTCTACAGTAATTTAAAAATAGTAAACTAGGGCAAGGTAAGTATCACAGAGCCTGATGTGAAAAAAGCATATTGATAGAAAATAAGGAATAGAATATGTGATGAAGATTGACAGCACAAGTAAAAAGGAAGAGGCAGGAAAATAGCAGAGAATAACGGAAGATGCAAAGTGATTAGGGAGCACTGAGCAAGAGATGGGAATGGAAAGTTGGTGACAGATGAGGTTGATAAGGCAAAGGGCCTAAAGGAATTCCTCGCCCCAGTAATCACAGAGGCAGCAGAAGGCAATATCCCAGGAACTGGGATTTGTTTTCCTCAGGGAAGGAAGGAAAATGTCAAAAGGTTTTACTCTCGCACTGGAGTGGCTAATAAGGCAATTAGTACTGTTGAAAAGTTCTCAGAGCACCCAGACTGGAGTAATAAATCACATCCTAGGATTGTAGGAAGAGGGAGATGCTGGAAAGCTTTTGTGGGACAATTGTGATGACTTACTGGGAAGGGAATGACTGAGGAATGGTGAGAGTTTAATGGAGTTTTGGCATTTACAGATCTGTGAGCTTGACTGCACTTGACTTCAGGAGAAACTAGACACTGGTGAGTCATGGTTGTGTAGATTTGTAAGTGGCAACACGAATATATTATTAAAAACACATTATGTTAACATACATGCCATGGGAGAAGTATATAGATAACATAAATGGTTTGGAGCCTGCTGCACAAAAGATTTATGCAAATAATCTTTATTAATAGGTTTTCTCCTTCCTTGTCAATATGAGAGGAGGTCTTGGCAATGATATGCTCATGATTTACTTTTCCACAGGGTTTTTGATATTTTTACAATTTCAAATGTTGTTTTTCCCTAC
>NW_008667659.1:16575-30665 GCF_000695815.1 Acanthisitta chloris
CTGCTAACCTTTTGCAAAGCTCTGTAAATATGTGAACTATGCAGTTTCTCATCCACAGGTTGAATAAGGGAGAGAAATACAAATTCCTCATATGCTATACCTACACACACCTTCCCTCATCTGGTCTCCACACCTTTTTATTGCTTGATGTATTAGAGAAAGAAACATGATTCCTTTATAAAATAGTTTAACTGCTGCAAATAAAATAAAATAAAGATAACAGGCAAACTTCTCCCCTTGGTATTGTGGGCTGGTTGAATCCTGTGTTGCCCAGGAGAGCAGGTCCTGTTACCCACATCCATCCCCAGGGACTGGGGCAGCTGCAGGCACTGGGGCAGCCCCAGATGAAGAGGGGCTGAAGGAGTGACACCAAGTAGGAGGAAGGTCACAATCTGTAGAGGGTGTTTCATTTATCCTCTCTTAAAGTTGTGTTTAGTACCTTCCTCAGGGAGCACCATGGGGACCTCTGCTCGAGGGGAAACAAATGAGATAAGGAAATGGGGTGGAAAAATCTGAATCTCTCGAGGGGAGCAGCCTCCACAGAGAGCAGTTCAATAAACCAGTCCCTTTCCAGCAGGAGGAATCATCTGCCAGAAGATGCCAACCAAAGGGTGGAAAAGATTATTTCCAGAGTGTTTCCACGGTGCCCAGCACCAGCAGCACAGCTCTGACTGGGCTGGCCAGAGAAAACCAGCAAGGCAAGAGCTGTGAGAGCAACAACCTGTGTGAGAATAATCACCACTGGGAAAATGAGAGGAGCTTTCAGGGAGACAAAGGCATCGGTTAGGTCCTCCTCACCTACAGCAGCCACTCTGCCCAGTACACTTACACAGCACCTGCCATCAGGGGCTTCTTCTCCAGGCCCAAATCCTAAACAGATGTCAGTGGGACATGATCATCCCTGCAGGATGTCTGACAGACCCTCACAGATCCTGCTCTTCTTGTGTGGTTCCCAAGGCTGGGAGACCTGACAGGACCACCATGCAGCTGCACTGCAGAAGCAAAAGAGCTGCCAAGGCCAACTTTGACAGGTTACCCATGCAGGGCTGGCACCTTGGGCAGTCCTTGTGTTCTGCTCCCATCTGAGGAAGAGTTCCTCTCCCTATGGACACCAGCTCATCTCCAACACGACCTCTGCTCTGCTTGGCAGCTGCTGCACTGGTTTGGGTGTTCAAACTCATCTTTGGCTGAATTTCAGCACTTGGGAAAAATAAAGGCACAACTGAGTCCAGATAGAATTAGCCTGCTGAGGGCCAGAAATCTGGTAGCAACCCAGTGAGTGGCTGTGTGTGTGCATCAGTGTGTGTCTAGGCAGGCACCACAGTCCTGGGGTTTGTGTACTGGTCCAGCAAGTGTGACCCACCTGAGTCCTTGTTTCACCTTGAGGTGTCAACATCAGTACCTTCTTTTCCACACCATGCTGCTCAGGCAGGACACAGCCATACCCCTGGTGTTTTGCAGCAGCATCTCTCCAGATGTGGGACAGAAGCCTTGAGGGTCATCAGGGGCTCAAAGCAGCTCATGTACCTTTACCTCAAGGGACAACAGGCATCTCAAAAAAGCTGGTTATGCCTGGGAGGTAACACCAATGATACAACCCGATCATCCCCTAATTTCTGAACAGCCCCAGAACAGGCTCACTTTTTTTGTTGGTGGTGGGTTTTTTAAAGGATTGAGTATGTTGCCCTGCAGGTGTTTTCCCCCTTGAATTCCTGAGCTCTGCAACAGACCAGTTTCAGCATCCCTACCTCTGATGGTAATTTTCCCTCTCTTATCTGTGTGCTGACTTTCTCATGGCTGTCTCAGCAGCCTGACTCAAGGTCACACAGCTGTGCTCTATCAGAGCTGGACCTTGGGTCCTTGATACACAGGCAACTGAGCTCCCTAGGGGAGGCTACAGAGATGGGGTGGTACAGCACTGGCAGTGTGGATATTTTGGGAAAGATGGCCAAGCCTGCAAAACCATGCCTTGCTCCTCAGGTCATGGAATTCCTATTGACTTGGAGGTGATGAGGTAGTGCCCACCACTGTCACTCATCATTTTTGCTCCTCCTGCTATCATATCACACCACCAAGGAGTTACGTAACATGCAAAACTGTTGTTTGTTGAGTGAAATTTGAGCACAAGTATTCCTCCAAGTTGCTAGAAGTGATACCATTCCTGTTCAATCTGTATTATTCTCAGTTTTGGGGTTGGGTTTGTTCCAGGCTGCTCAGCATTAGGAGACATGCAGTGTTGTTTGCTCCTTGCTTCTTCCTCACACCAATCCCCTTCCAGACAATGAGTAGTGATGGCCTTCATCTCCCCAGTCTCATACTCTCAACTGGAATGGTGGTGTGAGGTTGATTATCTGCACTGCTTTTCCTAATCTCCAGCTTTGTAAGAAGTAGGAATTCTATTGTGTTACTACCCAGGTTACCTAATGTAGCTTTCCTTGTCTCAGCAACTCATCACTTAGGCCACTGCGAGTCCAATAAGGGATCAGAGGCACCAGTCAGTTATAGTCTCTGAACTTTTTTGTTGGAACAAAATTACAAACCTTTATCTCACTAAAAGAAGTCACAGATTACACATGACACTGATAAATAAGAGTATCAATTTAATGTCTGACAGGTTACCTCGCAGAGGAATGAAACCTGTGTTTGCAGAGGGGTAGAGATAGTTATCAAATCATCATTCCTGTCTCTTTCTTTTATGAAAACTGCCTATTTTGTGGCCAAATGGTACAAAAGCAAAAGAATTTGGAGGAGTTATTTTAAGGCCAAAAGCAAGTTCTCAGGAAATCTGTCTCTCCCAGTCTTCCAGTAGGTACAAGGTTCTTATAAAGAGGATTATGATCAACACCTCATCATGTCCATCAAAAGAAGCACAAGAAGAAATCAGCTTAAACTGAAGTAAAGAAGATTTAGGCTAGGGAATAGAGAAAACTTCCTAATGATGGGAATCCTGCAGCACAGGAAGACATAACCGAGGGATGTTCTGTTCAGCTTTTCAAAGACAAGATTATGACCCATGGGGCACTGATGGTTCAGAAATGCTCAGCCATGGATCAGTACATGAGGCAGTACAAATTGGGAGGTTGTCCCTTCCAGCTGTGAATTTCTGAATGAGTTGGGATGCACTAATCTAGTACAGTGAGAGGTTTTTCAGGCAGCCTAGTGCTGCTGAGGGATTCACAGAGGCACAACGAAGTCCTTCAAGTATTCTGGCCTCTTAAGCATCCAAACGTTCACCTGATAGACCTCTTTAGTACAAATGTCATCCCTGCATGGAAGCAAACACCAAAAACACAGAAAACTGGGGCCAGCCACAGCACAGGACAGAACACAACCTGTTTCTCTTGGTACTGGGCTGACACCATGCAATGTGTGACTTGTCACTTGATGTGCAGACTGCAAATTATGATCAGACAACCTTCACACTCTCACCTAAGAGAGAAACTTGACCAAAAAATAAATGAAAGATGGGATTGCAAAGCTATATAAATTAGGAAAGGGATCCCAGGATCTGTTAGTTCCTGAATTTATTGAGAATGGTTTTTTTAAACTGCCTAATTTCAGTTTGATGGGTCCCTTTGAGAACTAAGCAGGTCATGTTGCTAAACTAAGCAAGAGCTTGTCTTCTTTATGAACTGCTTCTGAGTCATGTTTGTACTCAAAGGGAACAGTATCACGAAGTAATTGAGTCTCAGTGGTCTAATTTCTGATTGACAAGTAAATAGTTCTAGTTCTTAAAAAAATTACACAACAGAAAAACCTCTCAGTAATACTCTGCTGACAGTCTTCCCAGGTACCTTGTTTTTCCTTTCCAGATCAACACAAACTGCAAATGCAGTTGATATTGCATCATTCTGTTTCATTGGATGTTATTATATTTCATTGTATTAATCTGATTATACTGAATTTTGGCTCTTACTTACAGTTAAATTAAGTTTATTTATTTAATACAGGTGGATGTTTAACATTTAATAAAGTTGCTAACCATTTCAGTCAATCTGATTTTGTCCCAAAGTAAAATTCATTGAATCTGCCAAGCTGCTGGGAGAGGAATCTGGTATGGACACAGCTTAAGGCTCAGCCTTTCCCAGCTGTTTCCAGATGCAGAAGTGAACTTAGGCCCATTGATCTCTCCACAGGGAAGAAGAAGTTTGGGGTGATTACTGTCCTGATAATAGAAATTGCAGAGAAACCAGCCTCTTTTTCCAGTTCTGACAAGGTGTTAGGGTGAGGGAATTCTGGTGGGGGAAGACAGGAGGTAAAAGGAGGTTGTGGCTGGGACCTTCTATGTACACATGTCAACCCACCACCCTTGCTAGGCACCACAAACCAGCCCAGACCACTTTTGGCCCAGTTGCATACTTGTTTCTTGTTAGGAGACTCACAGCACAGGAGAAATGCATGAGACAGCAATTGTCTGAACACAGAATATTTTTATGTGTGAAGCAAAATATATTATAAATGTACAGTTTCTTAGGAACGAATTCTTGTTTTTCGATCATCTGCTGGTCAAGCAAAACAAGGTGTGAAAACATAGTCAATTTGATATTAATGTATTCCTAAATGGCATCAAGACTCTGCCATTGCTCCTGTGAAGCAAATGAGTAATATCCCTAATCAAAGGCATTTTTGCCAATAATCAATTCTGATATTTTTGCCAAAGCAGTTCCACTATACACTTGGTAGTGCAGCCTCACTGACATCAGGGAGTTACCTCCACAGATGACCTGCAAAATGTGCCCCACAATGTGGCATGTAACACAGAAGAAGAAGAAGCACATTTGTGTGTTTTGCCAAAGGAGAAAATGACAGTATTGAAGTGACAAGGTTTAAATTTAGCTTGCCATATGTTTTCCCCCTTTCACAGCTCGTCCCATATCTTTTTCTAGGTGAGTTACTGCTCACCTGGAACCTACAGGCAACCTTGCAACAGGTGACACAGCATCAAGTACCCTTGGCCAGAGAATAACTTGTTTTCTCTGGTGAGGGAAATAGCTGCCGAGATGTGTGTTGAGGGCCAGAGCTCCTGTGGGAGATGCATTCTCAACAATGAATGTTAAAGCAATCCTGGACACAGGATAACTCAGGCTGGAAGGGACCTTGGGGGCCTCAGAGAAAGATCAGCTCTGAGATCAACCCATGTTGCTCATGGCTTGAGAAAGACAGGACTTGGAAACCTCAAAAGACAGAGCCTGTGGAACCTCTCTGGGCAACCTGCTCTGCTTCAGGCTTGTCCTTGTGGGGAACAAGTTCCTCTCGTGTCCAGTCTGCACTTCTTGTTTCAATGTGTGCCCACTGTCCCTCTCCACCCTGCCATGCACCCCTGAAGAGCTCTGTCTCCCTCACCTCAGTGACCTCCTTGCAGGTGTGGGAAGGTGAGTGCCAGGCCCCTCCAAAGCTTTCTCTTCATCAGCTGCCTCAAGTGGGACAGGCAAATGACAAGAAGCCATTGCCACTTTCCTTTTTATTGAAATAGTTGGACTCATCAATAGCAGTCAGTGAGATTCCTATCCCAGGGTTATAAATACATGATTAACCAAGCAGAATTTTTCCTAGATACAATGTTGTATGGAAATCAAGTAACAACTTCTCTTGCCTCTTCTTCATAAAACAGAAAAAAGACAACAAACTCCAGAGAGAATCTTCCTCTGCATCTCAAAGTCCCTTCTATGACGTCTGTCCTGCCAGCATGGAGCAGAAATGGTGCTGCATTTTCCCTGTGCCCATGTAGTGACAGTCCATTTACCCAGAGGCTGCAACCTTGGTCAGAAAAACAATCCTTCTAGTCCAGAACCTACACTGCCTTCTAAACCAGAAAGGGTCCTTAAATAATCATTTATATACCCACGACTAAAACCTATTTTGCTGTAAAGAGGGATTTAGATCACAACTACATAAGAACCCTTAATCCTGGCATCTCCTATCTTTGTAACTGGAATGTTTTTTTCAGTCTTTTTTTTTTTTAGATCCTGTATTAATATTAATATGCCAGTGAATTGTATAACACAATGAGTGGTATTTGCAGTATCACTCTGTGATCTAGAAAAGAGGTGGGGGGAGCAATATTTGAAGGTGACACAAAGTTATCTAGGTGAGGCTGAGCCAATGGAGAGAAAAGAATTCCCAAAAGTTTTGTCCAGTCTGAGCATGTGGGCAGTGGGACACTAAAGCTGTGTTGGTGCTCATTAATGCAAGATCATGTCCACCAGATGGACTGACCTGAAGCTCTGCACGGTGCTTGGTCCTAAATCACAGACTGCAAAGTCAGGGAAAGACTGGGACATTCACCTGGAAGCTCAGTGAAAATCAGTGGTCAAATCACCAGCAAGATGTTGGGGTATGTATGGAATGGGGTGGAAAATAGACACAATATTCGGACACTTCAGTGCCATTAAGGTTTAGTGATTCCCCTGGAATGCCGGATCTGGTTTTGGTCAGCCTAACACTCTGCAGAGACCTGCTCAGAAGAGCTGATTTAGCTTAAGGAGCTTACTCTCCCTGAGATCCCTCTGCAGACAAGAGTGAGCTCTGACTCTCTCCTAAGAGATATTTCAATCATCTTGTGCTAAGTTACAGCTCTTCACCATCCTTCAGAATAACCTGTTTTTCTCCATTAAAACAGACGCCAACGTTAGCCCTTGTTTTATCAAGACACAGAAATGTAAGGCATGGTTAATGAAAATTGCTAGGAAAGGTGGGAAAAAACAAATTAAGCCCGAGGAAGCTGTTTGATTTGCATAGGGAGCAATCATAACTACACAAGCTAATGAAGCCAAGAGCAAGTAGACCTGGCACTTCTCCTGACTTTTTCATAGTAAGACAGCAAAACCCCTCAGTGACACTGAGAGGCAGGGGATGAGAAGAGAGGAAGGCTGTTCCACGGAATGAGGGGATGAAGCTTCACTGCTTTGACAGCCTTGCAGGATTAAAAGAAAGTCATCTTCTCCACAACTGTAGAGGCTACCAGTAGTTATGCTAGAAGGGCTGAAACACAAGCAGCCTCAGGGCTTGGGCAGCTGTGCTTCAGATTACGACTTCTTAATGTAGAAGCTGGATTGCCTGGGCTTGGGCAGCTGTGCTTCAGATTATGACTTCTTAATGTAGAAGCTGGATTGCCCTTCTTCCACCAGTGACTGGTATCCACTCTCATAGCTTCTATGTTTCTCCCTGAGGTGTGTGGCCCAGCTACTTCCAGAGACAAAATATCCCACCTGATGGATCAGTCCTTGTGATGTCTCAGCCATTTCCGAGTAGTTACTAGCTGTGCTAGAAGGAAAAGAGACCACAGGGAGAAGCCTGAACATACACCTCAGAGCAAACAATGAGCCAGATTGCTGTGAGTGAGGGGCCATCCATTCCCTCACCTTTCCAGTGAGGTTTCTGCCAGGCCATTACTGCAGAGACACACCCTAATATCTCAGGTGAAAAACTGTGCTGCAAGAAAACTGTGCACACTCTCATTTACAACATCCCACTGACCCTGGGGTGGATCAGTGGTACCTGAGCCACACCTGGCAGGAATCTGTCTAACCTGTTGTTACCAGCACTGGGAGATGAGGATGCTCAGGGGTGTGAAGCTCTTCACCATTCCCACCACTGCAGCATTTTTCTGGTGTAACTAGATTATTTTTTGTCACGTCTTATCCACTATGGCTATTAAACATAGATAAAGAATCACAGTTCCAGAGAGATACTTTAAACCTTAGACTTTCTTACACACAATGTCTTTTACTACATTTGATGCTCTCCTTAAAGCCTTTGCCCAGCCACCCAGGATGCAGAACCACATCAAGATTCTGTCAGTGTTGGGAAGGTTGTCTCCCTGTTTTCTGCAAGACTTTTGGCCACACCTGCCAATGCTCCCTGCATTTTACAGCTATTCCAGACCCCACAGTCTCCAGCATAGGCACCTGCATAAGCACTGGCAGCAGGAACCAGAGGGGATCTCACATTCTGCCTCTGTTTGGAAGAATATTTGTGGCAGGTCTGCCCAGCTCACCCTGACCCCCAGGACACATGTACAGACACACAACCTTGTGTGTGGCCTATATTGTTTCTCTTGTACTCATACCTGTTTCCTTGCCATAAATGGAAATTGGGTGGATTTGCAAAAAGGCAAATCATATCAAGCCTCATCTCATTTTTAAATTTCATGTAACTATAAATCACCTGATTGGTTGTTGTAGTCTTTTCTCAGGAATCACAGGGATGGGGATTGTTCCCTTGCTCCACAATTCCCTGCCCCTACTTTTAATAAAATCACTATGTTTGTCCTCTTGAAGTCATATTAAAAAAAGGTAATAAGCTTTCTGAGCTTCTCAGCATCATCTGCCAATTTTCCTACCCATGGAGTAATCCTTTCCTTGGCTTCCTTTTTTTGTTACTATCATAAATGCCTTTAAAATGCTTTATTAGTATAAGAATAGAATAGGAGAAGTATTTTATTTTGTGCTTTAGACTTTCTGATTTTGTCTCTGTATGCTCATGCTGAGGGTTTTTTTTAACATTCATTTTTAGATATTTGACCTAGTTTCTATGCTCTGTATGCTCCCTTCTTGCACTTGAGATCATTGAAGAGCTTGTGATTTCACAGATATCTCTTGCTGCATTTTCTATCCTTTCTACACACTGGGATATTTTGTGATTCTGCTGCTATTGTCTTTTGGGTTTTTTGTTCAGTATTGTTTGCGTTTTGCTTGGTTGGTTGGTTTCTGTAAAATCTAATGAACCATCAACTCTTTCCTTCCACGGATATGATTGCCAGAGGAATTTACCTGCTAACATCCTCTTTGCATTAAATTCTGCTTCCTTCAAGTCCTTTGCCTTCAGGTTGATGTTATTGTTCCCTTCTTTATCATTCCCTTCATTCTCTGAAGCTTACAAATCCTGTAACTCTCCCACCAGCACTGTCCTCCACCTTCACACTCCCCAACCATTCCCCTCTCATGGTAGGAACTCCAGAACTCCAGGATCACTTCCTTGGGAACTGCTCTCGGTACTGCTGCATGATGAAATGGTGACATGACATATTCACTGAGCAGGTTGTGCCCTCGTTTCTCATGTTCTTCAGAACTATGGGAGTAGTTAAAGACTCACCAAAACAATCAGGGTTTTTTTCTGCTATCTGCTCAAGAATGAGCCTCATCTATCTGAGTTTTTTAGTTAAGGGAAAGAATAGTGTAAAGGACATGACTTTTTTACCACATTTTTTCTGCTGCTACTTAGAGATCAGGTTTATCATGTTCTGCACTCTTTGAGAAGAAATGTGTGTATCTGCTTTTCCCTCACCAGTTCATATTTCTCCAGTTCACTGCTTTCCATCTCTTCCTCCTGTATGCAGTCTCATGCAGACTCTGCAGAGCATCCTGGTGGGAGGGGAGGGCAGAGCTCTGGCAGTCACTGAACCTTCCCTGATTGTGAGACACAAGAGTTGCCTCTTCACAGGCAAGACCTCTAAGGGTCATTAGTTCACCCTTCCAAAAAGTCACATACATTAGGCAGTAAGATTTTGCCCAAACCAGCAGCCATGACTCGACTATCAGGACCACTTTACTCCCAATTTCTCTAATAGGCAGCTTTTCTTCTTGAGCATAGACAGCTAAAAATTTGATGCTGTGACCATGCTGGATCACTCAGTTCAGTCTGATTTGATCTTGTCATCTTCACTACGAACTGTCCCTACAATTTGAAACAGAAGCATCATAGCTACATTAAATACCAATAAAATTATGTGCAAATACAAAGATTAACTCATTTTAACTTGACTTTTCACAGCATGATCCTGTCCTCCTCATCCACATAAAAATTATTCAGCCGCAAAAGGCCCTTGAGCATAACATGACATTTACAGCATCTCTGAGTATTTCTTGTTTATTTCTCATAAATTTCCTTTGGTAATAACTTAGTCACACAGCAACACTACAGCATAGAGATACATTACATGATTATCCCATATTTTATACAACACGCGTTAAAGTAATTAATTTTCCCTGGCAAATGTCAGACCATTTAGTTCATCGTTAGGAGCCAAATATTTGTGCAACCATTTGTTACAAATATATGCACAACCACAGAACACTTCAGCTGCCTGGTATTTATTAAGTGTAATTTAAAGGGACGCTGTCGAGGTTGTTACAGTCTCAACTTTCACCTTAGTTTTTGTTCCAAATGAAATTCCTGTAAGTATTCAACCTCAACTCATTTACTTGTCAACTAACCTTGCTACAGCATTTAGCACACAAAAATAAATAGGGTCTTGCTGTGGTGTGGAACATGCTAGTGACCAGGTAATGTTGTGCCCTGGCATGGCAGAAAGGTTTCATCTCTCATTTAAACCTTCTTTATCCTTTCATTGACAAGACGTGGAGTTTACACCATCTTTAGGGTAGAAACATGAAACATTTCAAATAAAAATTGGTGCCTCCTTTATAAAAAGAAATTAGTTTAATCAAAAGATCAAAATGAACTTCAAGTTAAGACATTTCTTTCTGTGCTAACACAAGTTTCCTCCAGACAAACAGATAAAGCCCCATCAGAACAGCAGCTCTCATTCCAACAGATGGAAGGCAAGTTAGCCATGCAGCATTGGGACCAGTTGCCTTGAAAACTGTATCTTAAGGGTATGAAACCACCTCTGATAGATAGAGAAGTCTGCTTCTCCCATCCCCTGAATTAGGTCTTACCCATACTCCTCACACACTGATACGAAAGCCCTTCAAAGTCCATTTAGAGAGAGGAAGAGCAGCAGTGGAGCCATGCAGTGAGAAATTGTGCTCAGAGACTCGACAGGCTGAACCAGACGGCTCCATTCAAGCTAACAGCCCAATAAATCCTATTCCCTGCAGATCACTTATTCTTCAGTACATTCAATCAACAGGTTTGGAAAGGAGGACCCGACACTTTTCTCACTTCTTTTGGCCTTCGATGAGAAAAGCAGCAGTGAAGAAAAGAAGCAGAATGAAAGCGGTAAAAGTGGGAATGAGAAGGGGCAGAAGGAAGCAGAAACCCAGGAAAGCAGAGAGGAGAAAGAAATATTGAGAAGACACAGCAGAGTGACAGCAAAGATGAGAGTGACTGGAATGGTGCAGCACCTTGGTGAGAGAGACTCCTTTTAGGTTATTGTGAATAGCTACCTTTATTCAAGGAAGAGGCACTCGGACTGGAACAGGCAGAGAGAGAAGCAGAGCTGGGAGTTCAGAAGAAAGATGAACTGTCACACAAGCAGTGTGCCAAAAAGTCTGGTTTGTTAGACTTGGCCCAAAGCTGAAAGGCAACGTGATTGCTATCTGCCCTTACGTAAGGAGAAGGCATCAAACGGCAAAAGAGACACGTTATTCAAAGGACAATGCTAAAACAGGGATCAAAAGGATCTGTTTCCCATGAATGCCTTTAGGCTGGAAGTTAGAATAAAGTCCTAATCAGCAAAGGGATTAGCTTTGGGGTAAACCTCAATTCCTAACTTATTCATAATTGACCAACTTCAGTCCATTTTGAGAAGCTGGTATTGATCAAGACTTTTGATCCATATACATGGCCTCACTGTCATTAAGAGAGAGCTTGATTAAGAAACAATTTCTGGTGTGGTGCCTGTAATTGCCAATGTCTTGGTTCCTGTGATGGAGGGGATTACTGTCACTCCTGCTCTGTTATTATTCCAGCAGACTTCACCGGTTTTGAGACCACTGCATGAAAACGCAAAAATGTCCTTGCTGCTTTGATATCTTATACTGCCTTAATTTTTTTTTCTATGGACAATGAGCTATCATATTTGAAGTAGAATGGTTGAATTCTCAAAGCAGCTTTGATCTGTCCTAGATCCTCAAAGCAGCCTGCAAGAATAACTTGAAAGTGGCATATCCTCCCCTCTCATTTTAATTGAAATAGATGCTGAATGCAGAGCAAACTGTATTGTAAGCTTGGTTGTAGAAAGCAAATATACTCCTAAACCACCCTTGATCAATAGCAGTTTCTGGTAATTGACTGTAATCTAGCTATCTATTTAGTGCCATGGAAATTTTAAAAATTGTTGGGTTTTTCTTTTTTTGTTGTTGTTTTATCCATCAACTGAAAAGACTAAGCTTGAAAATGGAGGATGGGAGAAGAGGGAGGAATTGATCAGTCATGCAGCCTCATCACCAACGGCATATCCTTAAGGCAACTTGCGAGACTTGGAGAAATGCCGACAGAATTTTCCTAGGCAGAAGAAAGCAGACTGGTAAGTCTTGCTGAACAGAGCCAGGGTTGGGGGTTTTTAGTGTCTTGTGGTGCCTCGTTGGCTGGATGGGAGAGCTTTGACAAAGGGCATGGAGAGTTGGGCTACAGGCAAGTTACACCACTGATGGAAAGGAGAAAAGATGTATATTGACACTTCTGCTGAGCCAAACCCCTCATTTTTGTCAGAAAGGCAGTGTGAGAGGAATGTCAGGAAATGTTCGTGACATGGGTGAGTTCAGTCCCAGTGACATCCCAAACAGGTCAGGAGTAAAGGAAGGAAAACTAAAAGCAGTCAGGAGGGTAATAGCTTCCTCCCTCCTTTATTGTGCTCAGGAGAGCAACTCCCCATTCTGCAGTGTCTGACGTTGTCATTAGGGGTCTGGACACTGCAGCTCAGGTGACAGTGGCATTTCCCTGACTTTCATGGGGCTGTCTGGGGGTGGCTGCCCTGCCAGGCTGTGAGAGGCACCGTGTCTCCCTCCCACAGTGGCTTTGTGTACCCAAGAGATTTGTCCTCACCCTGAAACAGATGTTATCTGGAGAGAGGAAGGCATGCTTGGCTCTTTGCTCAGGTGACAACACAACTCAGAGGCCTCACAGCTGCACTTTGACATGTGGTTTTGTTCCTGCCGAGTGCAGTGTTCCTACTTTCCTCACATCACTGTGTTAGACTTAGGAGTTTTTCCCACTCTTCTCAGCAACTACTGCATACTGTATTAAACTAGTGTCTATAGTCTAATTGAAAAAAAAAATAAATCTGTATTCTGCTCCTGAATTAAATTAGAGGCTTTTCTGTCAGGTTCATTTTACTATCGTGCCTGCATCTCAAATCAGCCCACATAAGGAGGGTGAACAGCTACTCTGTACTGCAGATCTCACTGAATATATGCAGCAGGGGCAACTCAAAGGTTTCTACCAGGCCCAGAATATTTCTTTTTTGGTGTACTTTCAGAAGTGTGGGGGACTTAGGAAAGTGGCCCCTCATATTCTCCCTGAATTCAACGACAGGGAAGTCAGGCTGACTGCAAATACCCCTGAAGAGCTCACACCTTATGTAAAAGAGCTGCATATCAGATGAGTAGGAACTTCAAAATGCTTTAAATGGGCACAGCAAAGTGAAACACGCCCACCAAGCTTGTTCTTCCATCAAGTTTCCAGAGGCTGATTAGTTTGTGAGGTGGTGTGATGGGGTAGGGGAAAACCAGCCTGCTGCACAGCCTCTAGAGCACACAGTTTGTGCCAGGGAGGAAAGACTGACAGGGGAACAGTATCTCCCACCCTCATCCCTACCCAGCACTTCCATTCCCCAAAGGGCATGGCAGATCTGAGCGAGGTGGCTCCTCATGTGCAAACATGCCTTGTTAGCACAGGCTGAATTGGAGAATTGGTCATGGAAAGGTCATTCCAGCTAAGGAAACCTTCCAGTGAGACCTCACTGGACCTAACTGCTTGTCTGTCCTCCTATCCCCCATGGCACCACCAGGAGAAAAAGATTATCGGCCATGAGCTGTAGAAACTCACACTTAACACCCTGCTTTCCTGGGGCAGCAGGCAGCTGCAGCAGTAATGCACCACACATCCGTGTGGTGCGTGGCCAGCACAAATCTGTGGCCACAAAAGTGCCTTATTTTTCCCACATGGGCTGTCTGGAGCACTCCACAGCTGCAGCCAAATACTGTGGTCTCAGTGTTGTTTTCTGGCTACCAAAGATGTATCTTCACAGGCTGTGTGTTTGTTGACCAGTGAAAACAAAATGAACGAGGTACTAAAAGACCTGGGAAAACATAAGGTACTAGAAGACCTGGAAAAACATAAGGAATCAATATTTCTAAGGACTGTTCACTGGTGGCAGCAGTTGACCCATGCTGCAATGAACAGAC
>NW_008667659.1:30698-32523 GCF_000695815.1 Acanthisitta chloris
TCTCTGCATGTGTGTGTGTGATTCTGCTAACCCAATCCTCTGTGTGACTTCTGCAATGACTGTTGCAGCATTCAGTGCTTTTCTAAGCCAGACCTAAGGAAGAGGGCATTGAGAGATAATAATTTTCCATTCTTTATTTCTGGTACCTAATTAAGTGTATGTGAGAGTTCAACTTATGTTCAAGTTTTAGTGTGCTGTATGATGACCTGTGTTGGGCCATAATTCACTTTAAAGTGGGCAGCCTGGGTACAATCTGGTTTTGCACAGCCTTAACATGGCCTATAAAAACAGTCCCATATGATGGAAGCAGAGATGGCTTCACAGTGAAGTGACACTAAATTATGCTGATTTTAGTCAAAATTTCCCGGTCTCTTCTTTCCAAATTTTCCTATTCTAAGCTGACACAAGTTGGAAGTGGAAGATCAGGTCCTCCACTCAGACAAATGGACTAGTGAGCCTGGAGCCAACAGCACTTGGTCAGAGTTAAAAACCCAGTATTTTGTTAAAAAAATAAGCCTCTTTTGAAAGTTTTGGGTTGCTCAGTTTACAATTTGGACACACTCATTTCAAGTTTGCTAGTAAGATTCAATCCAAATATAAAGAGACTAGAATCTCTGTCTTTTTATCACAAAGTGTTTTCCCTGTCTCCCCTAGCTTTAGCTTCCCTCCTGCTTTCTTCCTCCTTTGAACTGTACAACTAATGCAGTCATACATACATCCACCACTATCATCTGCAGAGTAGTCAGAACACACAGTTAATTTACTACTGCCAACTGCTTGCTGTTGTAGTCATTAACAATCTTCATTTAATAAAAAGCTTTTATCAAAATTGGTTTTCCTGGAGTACTTTTATTTTTCCCAGAAAAGGCATTAAAATTAATTTGTTTTCACTCAGTCTGTAGTATTGAGTGAATACAGCAAGGAACAAAAAAGATAAACATGTGAGAGAAACCCCAAAGAGAAGGTAATGTAGAAAGAAACAATTCTGTTCTAAAGCAGATTATACTCCATTTTTTCCCCCTTTGCTTTTGAAAGAAAAAAATGATTGAAAACTGGTAGAAAACATCAAATTGCAGTGGTGCTTTGATGCACAAGGAAGATGCTCTCCTCACAGCTCCCTGTGGCTTCTTTACTGGGTGAGGTAGAGGTGCAAAAAGATCTGACCTAAAGGTTAGGGACAAGTCACAGGATTTTCTGCTGGAAACACACTGGACTGTCTACTGATGCTTTACATTTCACTGAACTTCCTCCAGTAGAGCTGCTGTTCCTTTTGCATGTTTTGTCACACAGAACCTCTGTCCATACTGCCTGGAATCTTGGAGTAACATTAATTATTGATATCAGAGGAGTATTAAGACATTGCTATGCAATGACCCACAAAAACATAACAGGAGATACCAATTCTGGAGGATAAATGAAGCGAAAAGAGACATCAGCTCCTCACTGCTGTGTTTTGATGATGGTTAGTTACTGCCTCAAGAAGTTGCAAGAGGCCTATGGGGATTCTGCACAAAGCCACAGCAAGGCTGGTTCACTAGCACAGACATGTTCTAAAATGCATTGGATCCACTTTCTGAAGATCCTCACTCTAATGGCAGCTGCCAGAACCCAAAGCAGGTTTTATGAGTACGCCAGCTGTCTCCTCTGCCATGCTTGTTGTAGATAAAGACACACGGAAAGAATATCAGGGGATGGCATGAATGCGCAAAGAACAACCAGCAATGCTGAAGAGCTTCGCTGCTGAAGTATGGCAGCTCTGCATACCCTGCCATGACCCTTTCAGCATGCGCACAGCCTTCCTAGAATCACAGAATCATCAAGGTTG
>NW_008667660.1:0-5727 GCF_000695815.1 Acanthisitta chloris
TGGTTTTCAATAAACGAGTCTTGCTGGTACGCCATCGGGTGGGCATTTCTCCCGTCGATTTCCCACAATGGTGTGCATCCTCTTAGTGCTGTCAGTCCACTTGGCAATGTTTGGGCTACAAGGGAGCTGTGGCACTTATTAGTTATGCATAGCTTTATATATAAGACAAATGGACATCGAGTCTCTCAGTTGACAAGCTAGGCACTAATTTTTAAATTTATTTGTTTGCGATGCTGATTATGGTTTGGTGACAATTCTGAGCAGTACTATAATAGAAATGTAAAGCCTAATTTTGCCTTTTGCCTGGTGTTACTCCTGTTTTAGAGCCATTTAATTTACATTTTAAAACACGTGCAAGTTTGACTCACAATATATGACCTTAGGAAATTGTCAATCCACTTTCCTAATGTATCACAGCACAGATCTGAAATTTCTGCTTAGACTGTTTTGCATTCACAGCTTCATTCCTTGTTCTTCAGAGACAGCAGAAAACAGCATTGCAGACCCAACAAGTAAAGGAGAAGCTTTGGTAAGGAATACCAAAGGAATACCCTATGATATTTAAATGTGGATGAGATTCCAGAGTACACAGACCTTTCCTAACACACATGTTCCGTCAGCTGGGGGAGACAGTTCCAGTCACAGTTAGACTGGCTAGTAATGGTAGCTGGTTTACTTCTCTCCTTTCCTGGTGTTAAACTAAATGCTGCTCTGACTTCAAACAACTTCCAGTTAGGGTATACAATGCAAGAAGTTCAGATTAATCTAACCAGTTCAGCTAATAGAAGACTGATGTCTACCTATGGAAGTAAGTGTCAACATCTCTCTCAAACTTTACATCCACCAAACGGCTGAAGACAGTCATGTATATACTGCTAGATTGCCTTTTTAAAAAATACATTTGTTTTTCCAGAATTCTTGATGTCAGATGCCTACTTAGAATCATGGAATCATTTAGGTTGGAAAAGATCCCTATAATCATCAAGTCCAACAATTAACCTTACACTGCAAAGTCAACTACTAGACCATGTCTCCAAATGCTGCATCTATGCATATTTTAAATACCTCCAGAGATGGTGATTCCAGCACTTCCCTGGGTAGCCTGTTCCAATACTTGACAACCCTTTCAGAAAATAATTTTTCCTTAATATCCAATCTAAACCTCTCCTGTCACAACTCGAGGCCATTTCCTCTTATCCTATTGCTTGTTATTTGGGAGAAAAGACCAACTTCCACCTTGCTACAAACTTCTTTCAGGTAGTTGTAGAGAAAGACAAGGTCCTCCCCAAGCCTTCTTGTCTCCAGGCTAAACAACCCCCGCTCCCTCTGCCACTCCTCATCAGACTTACCAGCTCTCTTGCCCCTCTCTGGATGCATTTCATCACCTTTCCTGTTGTCTTTCTTCTTGTGAGGGCCTCAAAACTGAACACAGGACTCAAGGTGCAGCCTCACCGGTGCCAAGTACAGGGGGATGATCACTGTCCCGGTCTTCCTGACCACTATTTCTGATCCAAGACAGGATGTCACTGGCCACCTCGGCACACTGCTTGCTGCTGTTCAGCCGCTGTCGATGAGCATCCCCAGGTTCTTTTCCTCTGGACAGTTTTCCAGTCATTCTTTCCCCAGACTGTAGTGCTGCATGGAGTTGTTGTGACTGAAGTGCAGGACCTGGCACTTCGTTTTGTTGAACTTCATACAGTTGGCCTTGGCCCACTGATCCAGCCTGTTCACATCCCCCATGCAGAGCTCTCCTTCCCTCCAGCTGATCAACACCCCCACCTACCTTGCTATCACCCGCAAATTGACAGAGGGTGCACTTGATCCTGCTTGCCCAGGTCATTGATAAAGACATTAAACAGAACTGGCCCCAGTAATGAGCCCTGGGGAATGCCACTAGTGCCTGGTCACCAGCTGGATTTAATTCACTTCCCTCCACTCTCTGAGCTTGGCCATCCAGCGAGTTTTTCATTCAGTGAACTGTTCACAGAATCACAGAATATACAGAGTTGGAAGGGACCTTTGAGGATCATCTAGTCCACCTCCTGGTCTGGCACAGGACATCCCTGACAATCATACCACGTGCCTCAGAGCGTTGTCCAAACACCTCTTGACCTCTGTCAGGCTTGGTGCTCTGACAACTTCCCTGAGGAGCCTGTTCCAGTGCTGAACCACCCTCTGGGTGAAGAATCATTTCCTAATATCCAGCCAAAACCTCCCCTGATGCAACTTCAGACCATTTTGTTGGGTCCTATCACTGGTTGCCAGAGAAGAGTTCAATGCCTGCCCCTTCACTTCATTCTGTGAGGATGTTGTATACAGTGATGAGGTCTCCCCTCATTCTCCTCTTCTCCAGGCTGAACAGACCAAGTGACCTCAGCCGCTCCTCATATGGCTTCCTCTCAAGGCCCTTCACCATCTTCATTGCCTCCTTTAGACACTAATAATATCTTCCTTACATTGTGGTGCCCAAAATGCACACAATATTCAAGGTGTGGCTGGACCAGAATGGAGTGGAGCAGCTGGCTGGCAATGCCTTGCCTGATGCACCCCAGGAGACGACTGGCCCCCCTGGCTGCCAAGGCACACTGTTGACTCATATTCATCTTGTTATTGACAAGGACTCCCAGGTCCCTTTTCACGGCACTACTTTCCAGCATCTCATTCCCTAGTCTGTACATACAGCCTGGTAAGCCAGGGTACATACAGCCAGCATTCACCTGTCTGAACCATGAGCAGCCAGTTTCTCCAAGAGAATGGATGGGTCATCACAGAATGCTGTGGGAAACAGTGCAAAAGGTATGTGTTGCATGATGGCACTCGAGATGATCTGCTCCATGATATTCCCTGGCACTGAGGTAAGACTGACAGGTTTGTAGTTCCCCAGACCCTTCTTCCGACCCTTCTTCTAGATGGGCATCACATTTGCTAACTTCAGTCAACTGGTACCTTTCTGGATAACCAGGACTGCTGGTAAACCAGGACTGGAAAGATGCGAGGTCTTGCATCAGCTCCCTTAGTACCCTTGGATGGATCCCAATTCGCCACATAGACTTGTGTGTATCTACATGCTGTAGAAGGCCACTGACCATTTCTCCTTGAATTATGGGGCTTTCACTATGCTTCCCATTCCTGTCTTCCAGCTCAGGGGGCTGGGTACCCAGAGAATAATGGGTCTTCTTATTTGAAACTGAGGCAAGGAAGGTATTAACTACCTCATCTTTTTCCTCATCCTTTGTCATTATCTTTCCCCCTGCATTCACTAAAGGATGGAGAGTCTCCTTAACCTTCCTTTTGGTAATATATTTATAGAAATATTTTGTGTTGCCTTTTACTGCAGGAGGTCTTCCTCCCTTAATATTTCAAGAGCAAAAAAAGAATTTGTCTGGCTTACATAGGATATGGTCTTCCTCACTCCTACAAAGACCATTGCAACTTCATGTGTTTCGTGTCTGTATGACAACTAAACAAAACTGGAACATTACAATAGCCAAACTCCAAGCTCCTGTTTCACATGCTCTATCCACTGTGTGTATGGGCATTAGGGACGGATAGCAGTTGATACTGGTTGCTCATGTCATGTGACAATATCAGGAAGCATCTGTAAGACTGCAAGGTCTTTGGATAGATGAACAGCTTTGATTCATTGACATAACCATTCAAAAGTGTTTACTATTTTTCAAAAGTCTTATGCCAGCTTCTGACAATATTTTAAAACTGTAATTTTTAATTTCTTTACATTTTAAAATTATAAAAAACATGCAGAAGGGTGTTTATGAGTAGTATATTTGTCTTCTCTGAAATGCACACATTGTTGTGAAGATTTTCTTGCTGTTTTCTGAATTTGTGCTTGGCTACTGGCTACCACAATTTTAACCTGTCCAGTCTAGATCTCCTGTTTAGGACCACAGATAGGCTCATCTCTTTCTCACTCTCAGACTGTTAGTGTTCTGCTCACAAGAAAAATCACCAGTTTTATTAAATAATGTAATTAAACAATTATATCAAAAGGCTATAAAACATTAAGTGACCAGTTCTTTTCAGTGGTCATTATCCAGTGGAAGTAGGAGATACTTTGGCTAACCTGAACAGATTTGACATAACTCTGCTAGTCTCTTACTCCCTTACAATTGAGGTGACTCTCAGTTTCTGTAGGAAGAGTATTTCCACTGGGCTTAAGACTGTCTTGATATTGAAAAAAATAGCTAGAATGTTGATTTAATTTTATCTTATCTTTCAGTATAATTTTATTTCACTGTACTTAAGTGCTATTGTCAGTGCTTTAGAGCTGGGAAAAGTGAAGTATGTTCTCTAGAAATCTCTCTGCAAACCAGTAGTATTCCTTTCTGTATCTGTTTCCCCAGAGACAGTACTTGACAGTATTTTGAGCTTCACTTACAAAGAACTGTTTGTATGATTTTATCATTGTTCTTAAAAGTTTAATGTTACATTCAGTATCTTTCAACCCAGAGAAGTCAGCATCAATGCAGAATTTCCTTTTTATGAATGCACTTGCATGTTCTGCTGTTGACCAAACAGCTGAGGGAACAAGGAGCCTTTGCATACCAATCTGCCATAGTAGAAACAGATCAACATTTTGGTATCTTCACAAAAACAGATGTTCTCAAGTATTTCTGCACAAAATCAGTTAATTAACTGCTTTTATTATCAAAAAACCCCTGTTTGTTATTGAAGTAAAGCATAATATATCTCTTTATCCATTGGCAAATTGTATGTACAACTGACTAACCAGATAATATCCTAAAATGAGTATTCAAATCTTTCTTTTTGAGACTACCAAGTAAGAATGTCCTTGAAAAGATACATACTGTCTGACAAGAAAACATTTTTTTCAAAAACCAAAAAAAAAAATTCATGTTCATGAAGCTCATTCTTTTTACATGCATTTAATGAATACTGTTTACTTGCCAGAAAATTAAACAAATAACAGGCCCTGCTTTAGCAAATCACTAGCCAGATCAAGTGTTTTTCATGAATTAATCTTTCTTTGTATAAACGTAAGACAGTAAAAAATTGACATCTTGAAACCAGTAATGACATCTGTGAGTTCCTTCTGTGTGTTCTGAAATGGCAAAACACTGACAGGGACTGCAATGAAGAAGAGGGTTGCCACGTGGCCCAACAAAACAGTCCTCTGAAATGGCATGCTGACCCACTTTCAACTACCAGCTGTTGCTGCCCCTTTGTCAAGTGAGAAGTTTCTCCAAGTTTTTTGCTGTCTTTCAGTTCTTATTCCTAAAGGGGTGAGCCCGTCTCCCTTTCTCCTCTTTTTTTTCCTCCCCCAGTATGTATTGAAGAAAGGCAGATTTTTTTCTTCTGACTGTCTTTCCATTAGATAATTTAAAAAAAATAATCTTTGACTCCATCCCTTCTTAAGAACATTCTGTGGAAAAAATATGGATCTTGTTATCAATAAAATTATGATACAATTCCTTAAGGAACTCAGTCTGATCAGAGCAGTTCATCTATGAAAAACCATTCTTTAATTGTTACTCTTGGCAATAGTGAAGAATAATAGCGTAATATTATACTAAATACTGCCGTGTGCAATAGTAGAAAAACCTGTTTCAGTCTTGCCAGCAGCGGTGAGCAAACCCACTTTTGAATTCAGGTTCAGATGTTGTGATTTAATCTAAATCTTTTGCTTCACTTCCTTCCAAAACCAACAGAGCTGTATTTTTATTGGAATCATGTGCGCAGCCTAAGTTG
>NW_008667661.1:0-39385 GCF_000695815.1 Acanthisitta chloris
TTATTTTATATTATATATATTAGAAAGTTCCATTTTTGGTTTTGATTGCAATCAGAAAACCTAGTGTAAAAGGAAATAGTTAGGTTAATAAGACTTCTCCAAAGAAAGACCTGTTCAGATTTAGATGGGGAAAGGCATTAATCATTTTTTATTCAGACTGTCCTCACTGGAGTTCTGCAGTAGTAGAGGACAATAAACTGTAATAATTTCCTGTAATATCCAAGATATGTAATATCTTGAAGCCATTTACCACACTGAATTTTGTCACATCTCCATGTTTCAATTAAGGAAAAGATTGTACAAGCAACATGACAGAATAGAGAAGCACTTACTGGAATAGTATTTACTATTAAATTCTGTCAAAATTTCTTTTAATTTGTGGTATTTTGATTCTATTTAGAGTGGTGCCTGCTAGTAGAATCTGGCGCTGAGCTACTGAACTTATGCTGTTCATTATGGAATGTACTGTGTTAAGGATTGTGATGTAAAGTATGGGTAATTGGGAACCGATCTGTTCCCATGCTGGAAAAAATATGCAATACAGGTTTCAGCAACAGACTTCTGCTAATATGCTAGCCTAAACTGTTTACTAGATGGATTTTGTATATAGAAGAGGCTATATTATGTTAGAAGTGTTTTAGCAATTTGGCTATTCTCTAAGTTGCCTTTATCTAAGTGCAGGAAGCTACGGCAATAATTCCTCTTTGTGCAGATATAACTTATAACAGCAAAACATGACTTTGCACATTCATACTGCCAAGCAGAACAAGATAAGTTATGATGATGGCAGAAAGCATATTAGTGTTGTACGACTATAATTACATTGGGGATTTTTCTTGAATAAAAGTCTTGCCAAGGATTCATGAGTGAACTGGCATTGCTAGAACATACTGAAAAATTTTAGTTATACAAATACTACTCAGATCTAGCTTTAGGGTAAATAGTGAGGGTATGTACTTAGCCAAAAGTAGGTTAAATTAAGCAGAATGGCCATTCATTCAGACCACAACAGGAAGAGAAAGGGGCTAACACAGAAGGATCTGCCAAATCTCCCCAGTGCATCGCACACCAGCTCTCCCTCTGTCATGACTAGGCTGCAGAGGGATGTGCTGAATCCCAATGGCCTCTCCCCAGACCCACACTGACATGCATGCAGTCCCCTGACTAAGTTGGCTTTCCCCTCATTGAGGCCCACTAGTGTCTCAGAGCCCCCAGGGACTCACACTGCGCTGGGTTCTTCATATTCAGGAGAAATTTTTCTTTGCTTTTGAAAATCCCAAACACAGAGAGCTCAGACTCTGCAGCACAGTGCTGGGAACTGCAGAGCTCTGACTTCTATGTACCTTTTTCCTTTTACTGCTTTGGACGCTGTGTTCCTGTGGCAAAAATCGTATGATGCACACCTAGCACACAGCTTGCCTCAGAGTGAAGCATGTGCCCGAGTGTTTCTCTGGATCAGGGCCAGAAATATCATCTCACAACAGCATCAGCTGGCAATCACTTCAGTGATGCACTGGTGCTATGGGAAAATCTCACAAACTGGGGTAAGCCCAAGGGCAAGTGGGGGTAGCCTGAAGTCATAACGTTGGTTTGGATATTTTGTTTTGAGAACACCAGAAAAAAGGTTAAGGGACTTGTTGCAATTCACTGCTGCAACTCATTTGTTGGTGCCATCAGGCCTGCGGGCCTGAGGCCGGGCTGGCCTGTCTGTGGCTGAGCGGGCAGGAGAGGTACCCTCGCTGTGAGGGGCTGGACCTTCCCATGCCCTGGCATCACACTCCAGCACGTCTCCTGGCCTGACACTCAGTCCTGTCCCCCGGACCTGCCAGAAAGCGAGGCAGGGCAGCAGTCATACTGGGTGGCCACTGGGCTGAATCAGGACCTTCCCTGATGCCCCTGGCCAGTTGCCTAGAAGATGGAGCTTTCCTTGCCACGTCCTGTGCCCGGGTGGAATGGTGGCACTGCTGTATGAAGGGACCTTGCCACGTCCTGGTGCCAGCCAGGCAGGCGCTGTGGGCCAAAGTCTTGCCCAAAGTCTTTCATCAGAGACAGTTTCTGACACTGACAATGGCCATGTGCTGATTTTTAGCAAAACTGCAATTGCTTCAATTGCTCTAAAGTTTCTGCATGAGAGGCTAAACTGAAAAGGAAGGGCAACAATTCTTGCATATAAGGGTTAATACAAATCTGGAAATAAGTTAAAATCTGAGCTAATAAGAGTTAATAAGAGCATTGATCTTTGTCAAAATAATAATTTAGAACATGATCAAGATGGAAAAAAGCAAAAATTTTATTAACAATTAACATAGTATATGTAAGTTCTATATTAATTTGAAGGGTAAACTGACTTTTAAAAGCCCTCCTAATTATAAGAGTGTTAAAATGCAGATTTATTTTATAATCTAATCATCAATGATGCATTTCAGTGATATAACACTGCTCACTCACAGATCTCAAAGCACTTTGATAAAGACAATTATTTTCATTTCACAGAGATTTTTTAAGACAAGAGAGTCTGTGTGACCTGTCTAGGAAAACACAGAAGCTCATTTCCTGTTGCCAGGGGCAGGTGAACTAAGAAAAGGTGAATAAATGCCTTAGGGCAGTAGACATATTTATTTTGTAGCAACTGAGTCTCCTCAAGGTTTGCCAGTTTAGGTGTGGCACCAGGCTGATGCAGCTAGCTCCCAGCTAGGTTGGTCTAGTTCATGCCTTGTATTTCTAGTTTCATGGGCTGATGGAGTCTGGCTGTGCCTAGCAAAATACACCTGAATCTGATTTCCATTCCTGACAGTGAAACACCTTGGTGGCTTTCGATTGTTCACTTGCAAAATGAGTCAGCAGAATTATTGAGCATGGTTGAGTATAGGACTCACGCATTTTGACTTGAGGACCCACTACATCCAATGTCACTTTGTACAGACTTCAAGCATTGTGGTTCCATTTTAACTTAGGGTTTAAATGAACTCAGTATTCAAGAAAAACACTGAGCAAAGCATTGAGTGTCTCATGGTTTCATGTGATTTCAATAAAACCAGGTTTTATTAAATTTCAAAAGAACCAGGTTCACTCAAAACTTACACAGAGATTTTCTTTAAGGGTTTGCTAATGGCAGCTGAGTCTTGTATTCATGATTAATTCAAAGTGAACCTAGTTTCACAGATGCTTAGACTCTGAAGAAATTTTCTGAAGCTGCACTTCCCATCACTGTTAATATATTATGAGAGGAGTGATAAGGACAACAATGGCAACGGTGATATGCTGATAAAGTATCAGTATAGAGAAGAGGTTACTGTTTTGCAGAATGTGCTGTTGGTCAAAAGTGCCTTTTCAGTCCCATTTTTGTAACTTCTCACATACTTCCTTTCTCTTCTGTCCTGACACTGCCTATGCAGAAGTAGGCTGACAGTGATCAGTTTTCCCTACGTGCTGAGCTGGACAGCTCTGATTGGCTTTGTGCAACCATGGGTGGAGATACTGCATTAATTAATGAGCTGACTATCTCATGAGACAAGCAGCCAGCTCACTGCTGATCTACTCTAAGCTCAGGTCAGTCTGTACCTACATGTGAAAGTGTAGCTTTAGTCTCAGTTTCTGTTTCTCCTTGTCTGTTCCTGTCTCTTGTCTCTCTCCTTCATATGCCTAGTCTAAGATTAACCTCAACTTTATCTAAAAGTCTGGTTTTCAAACCCCCAGTACTGGAGTATGGTTCATGCTTGGGGTGCTGTTTTAGGATGGGAGGGTAGAGGACAGCTCAGAACAGACTGTGGAGGGAGGCAATTAAAGGCCTAATGGAATTACTTTTCCCTCCTGCCTTGAGGAGGAATGATGATAGGAGCTGTAAGTGCCCTGTTTGGTGGTACTGTTCAATTATATTTGTCCTAGTGTTTCAGTTATACCTTCCGTTCTTCCTTCCCCCTCCTAAACCTACTCTAAACTGCCCAAAATGGAACTAACACCTCTAGAAAGCTTTTCTTTCACAAGGGTCAGCCAAAATCAGCTAGGCATCTGCCCCACTAGGTGTATTCCCTCCACTCCTCCAGCTCCCCTAATGTGTCACACTGTGCTGCTGACGCTGTGCTCTTGAAGCTGAAGAGGGATCTTTCATAGTGGTCTCAGTGGAAACAGAAATGAAGGTGAGCTTGCAAAAGTGTCAGCAGCAGCAGCAGTGACTGCTCTGCCAGAGAGCCACTGTAGAAGCCCACGTCTGCCATTAAGCTATTCTTAAACTAGAAAGAGATTTTGTTGTTGTTCCTTATTGTATGTTATGCTTGTGTAGCTCTTGCCCTAAGCTTAAATTTCAAAATAGAAAATAGATGAACCAACTTTTTTACTGCTGCTGGCTCTTGCCCTGGGAAAATAAAGATGTGCTACTGCCTGTCAGAGAACAAGAACCCTTAACATTGTTCACAGAGGCTTTAAAGCTGATAAAGAAGAAGCAACAGCAGTTTTAATTTCTTTCTCTTAAGCTGTCTGATTTTCCCTAAAATTCTCAAGTACATGATGATATTGTTAGAATACTTTCAAAATTTGGCACTTGAATAGTTTTAAACAGTTTTAAATATTTTTTACTGTTTTCCATTTACAGTATCAATGCATCAATTTTCTTAGAAGTTTTAAGATAGATTTGTTGGACAGTCACATTTTGTAGATTGATTTTCACTGAGAAAATCTCATCACATTTTGGGAAAGAATCACAAATTTGGAAGAAATTTGAAATAGGAACAAAACAGTTTTCTTCCTATGTATGCCAGAATGTGCATTTGATTGTGACCTATGGGTGTAAGCCAGGAGTATATGACTTTCCCTGATTCTTTCCAATCCTTTGCTAAGACCAAATTTCAGATGTTGTTGGTAGGCCTAAAGAGTGTATTTTATTCTCAGAATCACTGGTAAACATGGGAATTTGGGAGCAAAGAGGTCGACTGCACTTCAGGTGCATGTATAGCACTGTAATTACAATGTTTTACAATTCTGGTGATAACACTAGAGAAGGCAGATATAAAATGCTGTAAACCATGACTGGTGTCAATTAGCTGCTTTGGAAGTGTGTGTAGCTGTTCAGATTTACTTCATCATGAAACTGCTATTTTTCCTTCAGTGCTTCAGTGCTTTTGCCATTTTCCGTTTATTTAAATTTTTTTTTTTTAATGAAGAAGCCAAATGATGGACATGAGATAATCTTGAACTTAGGACATTTTCTGAGAAAAGTTCAAGTGTTTATGGTACTCCTGCTTAGATGGAAGAAAGCAGATTTGAGATAAGAATTGATAAAGGTAAATGGGACATACAAAAAGAAGGTAGATGATCTCTGTGAAACAGAAGTGGTTAGAAGCAATTACCCCATGGGTTTCACAGTATGCCAGAATGTCCAGGAAGCTTATGTAGGTGACAGGGCAAATTGCCTCATGTGTGGGTAGGAGAGTCTGAGGAGAACCAAGAAAAACTGACCAAGTTTACTGTCCTTCAAGTTTGACTTACTATGTCATGTTTACTCTACTGAAAGTGATTAAGAGCTACATAGTCTTTCGTTATTTAAATAAGTAGCTCTTATTAGCAGCTCTATGAGTAGCTATTCATATGTTATGGTAAGCATGTTCTGAAATCAAACTTGAATTTGCTCTTAAGAAATATTCACCACTTTGACAGAAAGGACTGCACTGACACCTTCTGTTTGCTGACAAGCCAGGTGATAACCTTGTCTAGATGGCCCATCATGGACTTTTCAAAAGCGCTTTTATATTTCAAAGATTAAGGTTGCAACCAGCCAAGCCGTTTCATGTTAGTACAATTAAGAGTCTCAGAAAATGTTTAGGAGTGCAGGTGAATAAAACAGGACCCACAGAGAAGAGTGGATACCAGATGGAAGGCTTTATATCAAATGGGGATTTTTGTTTAGTAGTCTGCTTGGAAGATGTGTCTTGTCCAGTATGCCATGCCAGAGGTCTGTTGGTCATTCAAATGGTGTTGTTGGTCCTGCTATTCATGCCTGATACCTTTTGGCTGAATGAAACACAATCAGGATCCAAAAATACAACAAAGCTGCATATTAAAGCACATTATTGTTTTTTGTTCTTTGTATTTGTTTCTGGATCTAGAGATTAGCTTTTGGAAATCTTTCCTGGCATCAAAAGTGATTTCAGAAAGGCCTGGCAAATACAGGCTGCTTTTCTGCAAAGGGTAAATGTAATTACAAAATATTAAATTGTTCTCAATTGAGTACTCCACACAGGTTTAAAAATCCTCATGAGCATGTAGTCTTCACATGCAATAGCCTAGTTGTAAACTGGTATACAAAAAACAAATATTTGTAAAAAAAATAATTCTTGAGGTAAACACTGACCAAAACCTCTGTAAGTGGGCAGGAAGTCCAGGACTCAGGTTTCACTCCAGACTTGTCCCTAAGAGCCTCATTACTTATTTTTTTGTCTAGAATCCTCAAAACCAAACAGCAGGTCAGTGCTGATGGGATACTGAGAAAACACTAGTGGAAAGAAACCACAGAAAGGTTGCATCCTAAAAATAAAACATAGGTAAACAAGGCTTAAAAACTTCAGTGGACTAGTGATTGGTGGCACCATATGAATTCTTACAGAATACAAAGTTCATATTATTACTAAGTATTTTAATCCTAAACGTTTGGAATAAAAGGTCAGTGGGGTTTAGAAAAGCTGTATGAATGGAGATCTTTCTCACTCCTTATTAATCTGAGCATATTGGTACTTTGTTGGAGGTAAAAACCTGTCTAGAGAAGATTTCAGGGCTACATAGCACTGGAAGCAGAGGAATACTTTATCCAGTCCTCCTTCCTCATTCAGTCCTTACCTTGGACTCACATATCTCATATATGAGGCAGCTCTAAATGGAGGAAGAGAAATAGAGCATGACTAACCTTTGAGTCCTTTCCCTCTCACTACTAGAATAGTAAAACCACATAGCTAACACAGAGGATCTCTAAATGTGATAGAGAACAAAAGCAGAAGTATATAGCAGGGTGCAGATTAGATTCAGCATAAGAAAAGTGGCATAGAGCAGTGTACAAAGCAAATGCCATGGCTAACTCCATTAATAACAACAGCAGTATTGAAAATTCATATGATACATTCACAATCATAGAAGAGGGTGTTTTATGGTATGTGTGCTGGTTTGGGCTGGGGTAGAGTTAACTTTCTTCACAGTGGCTAGTATGGGCCTATGTTTTGGATTTGTGCTGAACACATGGTTGACAATATGGAGATGTTTTTGTTATTGCTGAGCAGTGTTTACACAGAGTCAAGGCCTTTGCTGCTTTTTGTACTGCCACACTGGCAAGGAAGTTGGGGGTGCATGGGAGATTGGGAGGAGACACAGTTTGGGACAGGTAACCCAAACTGACCAAAGGGATATTCCATACCATGCAATATCATGCTCAGTATATAAAGTGGGGGGAAGTAGAAGGAAGAGGGAAATGTTTGGAATGATGGCATTTGTCTTCCCGAGGAACCACAAGGCATGATGGGGCCCTGCTCTCCCGGAGATGGCTGAATGCCTCCTGTCTGTGGGAAGCAGCGAATTAATTTCATGTTTTCTTTGCATGTGTGCATGGCTTTTGCTTTCTCTATTAAAATGTCTTTATCTCAACCCATGAGTTTTCTAGCTTTTACCCTTTGGATTCTCTCCCCCATGACACTGGTGGGGGAGTGAGCTAGCAGCTGTGTGGGGCTTGCCTGCTGGCTGGGGTTAAACCATGACAGTATGCAATCCATCCCTGTGCTTGGCACAAGAGTGGCCATTGCAATGGTATAGGGACCCATCAGTAGCCAAAGACTATGCTACAACAAGCATGTTTAAGCTAGGTGAGAATTCAAGGAGTTATATGTTGTTCACAGTGCCATTCAGGACTAGATAGAAATCCAACCTAGTAAGTGTTCTAGCTTCCTTAAATTAAAATTTTTATAAGCAAGAATGTAAATACAGTTATAAAGCGTATTTTGAAAGGGTTTCTGTCCAGTACTGATTCAAGTTTTGCAGGTATCAAACCGATCATTTTATTTAAGTAAAATAAATGTACTTCAGAGATCTAAAAATAGAGTATTTGATTAGTAGGCTTACCTTACTCTCTTACGCATCCTGTTAATTCTCCTGTCAATAGTTGGTTTTGTTCTTGAAAACACTGATTTCAGTTGCTGTTATCCATTTTGCATTTACTAGTATTTGTCTTTTACAGAACACAACATAAAAATGGAAGCTCAACTAAGCCCAAAATGCATGTTCATCTGCGTGCTACGGAAAAGATGATAAATGTAGAACTCTGTAAAGTCAGAAATTCTGCCATAATTACTTCAAAGTATAAATAAAAGACGTCCATAATTATCAGTTTAGGACTCCAAAACAGAGAAGGAAGTGAAGAACATTGCATTTAACATTTATACATTAACTCTTACTTAAAAGTAAAAAGAATTGTTTTTATAAACGTCTTTTCTTCTACCTTGATTAATTTATATCCTTAGTAGCCATGGACCAAGTGTATCTAGAAACTCCGCAGTAACTTTTCCCATACCAAATATATACTCGTCCTCAAAAAGTGGACAAAGATCTACTGGACAAGTCAGTTGAAATTTAAAATGCAGAAATATTTTCAGGTTCAGAACTAGCTTACAGTCATATGCTTAATAGATGAGAAGCTTGCAATTTCTTTACACTATCTGCATTAGCAGGTGCAGAGGCAGTCTGATGGAATAGTAGATTTTTTAGAATCAGAGACAATCTAGCAAATAATACTACTCAAAATGTTGCAATTGAGTCATATTGTTTTAATTGGGCAACATGGCATTGTGATAACAGATGGCAACTCCATGTGAACAGATTCAGACAGGCTGATAGCATTCTGCCCCAGCTCCTCTGAATGAACAGCTATGTGCTTTCAGTTTATATTGCAATAGCTTCATTCAGATTTCACACTTGGATAGACACTGTTCCATTATGAAACCAAATACCATTTAAACCTCTGTGCATTAGTATATGGAGATTTCATGGTAGTTTCCATTACTGAAGTGTCAAGTTAGTTGGAACTGTAATAGCTGAGCTGCTTTAGAGTTAAGACACTACTGCTGGTTTCTGTCTACCCCAGCCAAAAGTTGCAGGTTCATGGATCAAAGTTAGAAGAAATAACATGCCTATATCTTAACTACTCCGTCTAGATGGTGCCAGCTGGTATCTGCCTTCCATAGTGGTTTATCCTAGGACACACCGGGTGTTTTCAGCAGAAGTGCTACACATGTTCCCTTCTGCTGACTCTGTGCTAACCCCTGGCAGAGAAATAGGACAGACAGCTGGAGGCAGAAACGTCTTTAATTTCAGAAAAAGGATTTGCCAGAACTTGCTTCTCAAAATTCTTAATGTTAATACCTTCCTTCTACAGAGATAAGAGCAGTTTATAGGCCAGTTGATAGTTAAATGCAGTGTTACCACTTTGAAGAGGGAAATATATTAATGGGGCACTTTGTCAAAATATGCAGAAACATTAGCTACTATGTTCTCCCTAACACTCTTCATATCTGTGCACTTCACAAAACGGCAGAACACAGGAAGGGTGGGACACAAATTAGTTGTTTTACCCTATCCCAAGGACATTAGACCCTTTGGGATGTGAGAGCCCTAGCCATTTGCTTCCTCCTAACAGTAATGATTTGGGGGTGGCGGAGAAGGAGAAAGAAACCAAATGTGAACAGGCTTTGGCTGGCTCCTGTGTTCTGTGTGCTTTCTCACTCCCTTGCTAACCCTCTCAAGAACAATTGTAATCCAGCTGAAGTTTTTCCTGGCTCTTGCTTGATTTAACAGATGTTTAGTAATGGATCACTATTTACAGGCTGAACAGTTTTCTGTTACTCTGAAAAATTTGTAAAGAAAAGGACTGTGTAGGAGGGTGGATGGAAAAAAACCCAAACAAAACAAGCAAGCAAAACTCCCAAAATGTAAAAAATACTTTAATTCTCAGGATGTATATGTCTGGTCAGTAACAAATCAGCTGCTTAAGTGACTTTCTTAATGTCTTAATACTTGAAATGTTTTTGTAGTACACTTGGCAGACACCACTATGCAGAAGATCACGACGTACAAAACCACATTAATTCCAAACAGCAGGCTTTATCTATTTCAGCTGGTCCTTATATGGCTCTCCACACTATAGCAACTAAGCTTCTCACAATCTTTGAGTCTTTGTTCTCAATGCTTCAGTGAAATATAGAAGTGCTATACTCTGCACTGTTCTTTAAGAATGGTCTCAAGCATGGCATTGAATATGACACTCCCTTTTCTCATATCTGCATAGCTAACTTGTAAAGCTGTGAAGTTTCAGGCAACTGTTGACACCCTGCCTGACCATAACAAGCCACAGAATTAAAGCAGTTAGGCGACATTCTATGTACTTTCAAGATGACCATCCAGACGTTCCAGAGGCCACACTTTCAGACCTGCTTCCCACAGCCTCTCAATCAAATCGGGTGACTATAATGAAGACTGAGTTTCCTCACTAATCATTGGAGATTAATAGACAGTTTTAGAGCATGAATTGTCTGCTTAAAGAATGCCTATTTCTCTTCATTGGCCATAGAAAGTCTACACAATGATTTGGATAGAGAACTTTACATTTGGGCAGACAATGTCATGCCTTAATATGGTCATGAAAACTGCCATTGCAAGACAATATATTCATACCCAGACTAAAGGCAAGATCCACAGAGGTTGTCAGTCACTTGAAACAAACTACGGTCAGTAGGTATGCCTAAGTATTTTTGAAGATACCTATGTCAAAGTGATTTGTTTGAGATCTCACACAGTACAGACACACATTCTGTGTCTCACAAGCCTCGGGTCAAAATGTTGTATATTGATCTGTCTTCCCTAACAGTCTGGTGGAAATGAATAAACATTATAGTTGCCACAAATTCAGATGCTGCATTTCAGAGGGTCTTTTTGTTAAATAAAAAATGTCTTAATGATTAATTGCAGGACGGAAGTGAAAATGATGTATACCTGTGCCCTATGGAACAATCTAACAAGTGTGTTTGAAGCTGTCCTATGAAAACAACATCTCTAAAGCTTCCTTAAAGGTTACTCTCCTGATGAGAGGAGGCTATATGCAACCTAGTGGACACAAAAACGTAGGTTTTACTCTGCTTCTAGTTTTATGTGTATTATACTGTGTTTGAAATAGGGAATTTTGTTGGCTTGCTATGTGCCTTTTCAGATGTCTTCCCCATTCAACATAGAGTCTTTCCACTTGAAGCTTGTAAACTTCATAAAATCGCCTTTTACTTGCAAAGATGCAAGGAAAGGCACATGGCTGAGAAACAAAGGAAAAAAGCCATTGTTTTAACTGCTATTTAGACACCCAGTGTTCACTTAGAGAAAAAATAATCTTCCAAAACTTACGGTCTTAATGAAGATCATCAAAATGTGAAGGGAGTATTGCAGGTTCAGAAATTCCTGTACTTGCTTAAAGCCTGAAACTACAGCTCTAAAAGATCAACTGTCCCATTAGCTGTCACCTCATAGTGATGATAATGTTTTTTAAAGAACAGCACATTGTTATTTCATCATATATATCAAAGTAACAGAAAAAAGAAATGGAATAATATATTGTTATAGTGACTTGTCAGAAATATTCCTGGACATCAAGGGTGGAAAAGAGGAAGAGATGAAACTGAGACAGAAAGATCACCAGATCTGGATCTGAGGATGTTCCTAGATAGGAGAGATCAATGTATTGCTGATTAAAATGCTGTCAAACAGTCAAAAGAAAACCAGATTGGTTCCTATTTCATAGTTTGTAATTCTTGTTCAGCTCATTTGCCATTGTGTTCTATTAAACAGATTTTCTACCAGTTCAGCTCTAAAGAAAAGAACTTTCTCTGGACTATTAGGCCCTTTTGGCTTTGGCATGACCTTTGGCACAACCATGGAGTGCCAGGAAGGTGAAGTTGGATATGGATTCCTAGGCAGCACTGTATCTGTTACACAGAAGTATAATGGCCCAGACAGAGGGGGAAGAAAAAAACCAACCAACCAACCAACCAACCAACCATCTGGAAAAAAACCCCTAAACCAATAACAAAACATCGCAGAGTTGGAAGATAGTATTTTTGCCCTTTATAGAAGTTGGGCTTTCATCCTTTATAACAGCTGACAGATTGCAGGTACCACCTTATACAGAACACTTAAATGTTTGACTTGCACTAAGCATGAGAAGTAGCCAGACTCAAACACCTGAAGAGGTCTCAGATCCCACAGTTGAGAGCCCGGCATTTAGAACACCAAAGACCATGAGCATAATTTTTGCCTCTGAACTGTTCCTGGAAGATGCCTTTCTTTTTTTTAAATGGCAACAAGGAACAAAATGTGGTATTTTTCTATATACCACATCTAGTTGTAGTTCTTAAAAGTTATGTTTGCAGGACAGGATGTTAACTTTTCCTCCTTTCTTTGACAATGTAGATATATAATAAAGTACAGATAATTTATAAGCTTTTATTGGTATTACTATTAAGTTGTTAGAAATCAGTTGTTAAAATTCAGTTGTTGAAAAGTTCAGACAAGAAAAAGATCTTGTCATTCTGTGCTGGTTAGTAGAAAAGGTAAAATTAATGAATTTTTAAAAAGTTAGTAAAATTAATGAATTTACCCCCAATTTATCACAGTGAAAGCAGAATCAATGCATCATGTACTAGGCACCTAATAACTAAACTGATTTGAAACTTATTTTATGTTGATTTTATTTCTTTGACTCCAGAAAATATTTATGCAGGTAGAAGGGAACAGGATCAGCCTCCTACTCAAAATGTGAGAAAATAACAGTGCTTGAATTGTAGTTTACACTACTTAAAACTAACCATAAACAATTATATATTTTTCTAAAATATTCAAGAAAGAACAAGTTCTGCTTCTCTGTTGTAAAAAAATGATGTTCAATTAATTTTCCATCCTCTTCTTTTGAAAGAAAATATTAAAGGTCTATGGAAAAAATGAACAGGCATTTGGCAAAGCCAGGCTTCCAACAAACTGGCAGCAGTTACTGCATTACTGAGACCCGTTCATAAATGCTAACTGCTTCTTCCCTGAAAGAATGCCAGTGAAGTGCCCACCCTGGCATCGCCCTTTCCAGATATGTCAGTCCACACTCCTAGTTCTTGCTGACATACATCAAAATTCATTCTAAAGTAGGCCTTTTGTGCCACCCCAACTAACTCTAAAACAAGGCAAGTAAGGACTTCACCAGTCAATCTAGGCTGACATTAGCTGTCACCTCTGTGACTTCAGGTATCAGACAGGTATATTCTGAACTTCAACTGTATTTGCAGGATGCATTAAAAAGTGTAATACAGTAAAACACAGAAAAAACTAGCATATCTCAAATTCCTAACATCTGAAAAGAATAGTATTTCTTTGTAATCAGAAGGAACAACTTCTGTTCCTTAACTAGTTAATTTAACTTCAATACATTCATGCTATTCCAATGATATTTCACATAAATTGCAGCAAAGCAAAAGCTTTTAGTAAAGATATGTAATAATGTGAATTTTCCTGTCTAATTCTAATCCTTTTCAATACTTGAATGCATCAGTAAACATGGACAGCTGTTGATACATATAGACTCATTCCACCCACACTCTGAGAGAGTCAGATGCTGAGCAGCTCCTATTTGGGAGTTCAAGCTAGTAGTCACACCGCCTAAGTTAACAGACTTTGCTTCTCCTTCTGGCATACATGCACTGCTAACTACTATATCCTGATGCATTCCCCCTGCCCCTTTCAGGTGTCCAACCAGGACAAGCAGGAGACTGTGTGGCATAAGAACTTCATGAAGGTTGGCACTCTTACCAAAGAATCTTTCTGCTGGACAGAATGATCTATGTCATTGTTAATTTTTCTTGCTTGTTTGTTTATTAGTTATTAGCAGCAACATTTGCTCAGTGGACCTAATATGAATTATGGCTGATGGCATAGGCAGGCTTCATTTTATAAAGAAATGAGGCTACATACACTGGAATTCTTGGGGTGCATTGACATCTTGTGGACAAAAAGAATATAACATCAGTTCCTGCTGCCAGGATACATTACGGCAATATAAACACCGTATTTGAGGACATACATAAGCTGAGTTCAAACTATTTAGCTTGATGCTGAGAAGATTGCACTGAATAGTATGGACTTCTGAAGGAAAACCTTTGGACATTTATCTAGTTAGTTTGGATACTTTTGCAATCTGCCATGATTTCTGTGCTGCTGCAGCTACACTGCTACTGGTATCTGAGATCCTGTGGGTAAACTAAGTTGGACATTACTACACAAGATGGTTCCAGCAGCAATGACAGTATATAGGTGCTCAGTGTGCAGGAGCCTAACAAGATGCACAGTTGTGACATTGTCATGATGAAATAGCTAGCTAAGGAAAGATCTCAGTTCAACCACTGTGAAAGGACAGACTAATATTGTTCTTTGCAAAGAAGTAATTTTGCTTAGAGAAATTCTTTCCCCCATCGTTATTATTTCCTTCCTCTGAGGCATCCATTCCTTCCCTCTCTGTGGAGGGTATCTCCAGGAGATAGAAAGGAAGAGTGCAAAGCAGATTCCAGTTGCTCCACACTGGCTGTGTTTGCAGGTCTACACCTTAAACAATGATTTTTAAAAGGCTCTTTTGCACCAGAATGGCTGATCTGATCTCACAATTGGCAAACCAGCCTTGAGTTACCATATGGAGATAGTGCAGCTTCTGGATCATCTTCCATGACAGAATATAAAGTAAGAATTTTAAAATTTTTTTTTATTTTACCAAATGAGTGGTTGACAAGCTATGGCCCTGGGAGAGACTGTTACACAGTGATGACTCTCTACATTATTTACTTTATGATTTCATTACACCACTAGATCAAAGATACCTAAAACTATGTTGAATGCTTTTTTTAACAAAACCTGTGCATGATATTAATTGCTGGAGTTGTGATAAACAATTGGTGGGTAAAACAGGTTGCAGACTCACCAGAGAATGACAGTAGAAACATTTTTATCATAGAATGCACTGAATTGTTTGTATGATAAGCAATAGGAAAACTTAGGTCAGAATTCCATTGGCCTTCTAGGTCACCTGAGCACACTGCTGGCTCATGTTCAGCTTTCTGTCTTGTCTGGTCTCTTTCTGCCTGGCTGCTCTCCAGCCACTCTGTCCCCAGCCTGGAGCGCCGCATGGGATTGTTATGGCCAAAGTGCAGGACCAGCACTTGGCCTTGTTGAACCTCATCCTGTTAGAATCAGCTAACACATAATGACTGACATCCCCTCCAGCTGGGGAGGCACCATTGTCCACCCTGAATCTTTGGCCCCACCTGAACCTCAGGACACTCATGAGGTGCCTTCTCTGGGAATTCTATGAGGTCATGTCTCAACTCAAGGGCAGCTGACCAATCAGTCAACGTCTAGCGTCCAGAGTGAGGGTGCACACCCACCACCAAACAAAAGATGACTATGGATCATCTGGATGCTGCTGGACCTATGGTGGTGTCTGTCCCTGCCTCTACACCACTTTGGATGAGCTGGATCCATGGTGATAACTATCTCTACCTTGGCGTACCAAATCTTGCTTACTTCTAACTGTCCTCCTTTCCCCTTCCTATTGCCCCTTCTCTCCCCCTTGTGTGACCAATAATAAAGTCTCACTCCCTAATGGTATTTTGGCCTCGTTAGTGTCTTAATTCACACAGTGCGAATTGATCAAAAACTCCCGAGTCTTATTAGACCAGGATAGTAAGGTGTGGTAAGGATAGTATAACAGGAGGTTGGTCACTTTAAAAACACTGTCTGATATTCACACCTTGTGGGTCTGGGTATGCACTGTCCATAACAGTGACTTCACCCAAAGCTGTTCGTGTTTGTAAAACAGTTTAGCTTTCTAAAAAATTGAGGCCAATGTGACAGCACATTACCCATCTTCATGGTTTCCTTCTTTTCCCAGCAACTTTGTAAGGGGATAATGGCACAAATTCATGCATATGAATAGAGCAGAATGGGAGAGAGACCTAAAACAGTGCTTCCCTGAGAGAAAGCCAGGCAGAATCCAGCCCACTGTAGACATCTACTGTATCAGTGACTAAAGAACTTACAGGGAGCTTTGAATCAACATTAATAGATGTGGCCATTTGAGTCCCTCATAAGGAACTGGAAGAGTTGGGCAGAAGATAAGCAATTGCCATGGGAAGTGGAAGGGGGTGGATTACATATGTGTGGTATGGACTGAGAAAGCTAGGCTTCCTTAGCTTCCCTGATCATTGAATATGTCTGGTTTTGCTTCCAGACCATATAAATGATGTGAAGTTTTGTGGCCTGTGCTACTGCTGAGGTCAGAGCTGATGATGACTCTCCCTGGTGTTAAAAGCTCATGAATTGTAGCTGTTTGGTCTTTTGCAGTTGCATAGAAGACATAAGAAAGCAAAACAAGGTGATTTTGGATTGGACTAATCTTTGTTCATACTTCTATAATAGCGAGAGATGTTATGTCAGAGCAAAGGGTTTGGAGTAACTTCTTTTATGGTTGCTCTAGAAGGCCTCACCAGTGTACCTTAGTGACGGTGTTCATTGCAAAGGAAAGGCAATGCTGACACCAAGATGTTAGCCTTACTAGGACTGACAGGCATGCCAGTTAGCACCATATGGGATTTTTTGAGGAAGACAGCTGTTATCACTGGGAAGTGTGTTGAGATTACTTACCAAACAGCCATCAGCAAGTAAAGACTATTGGCAATCAAACTTGCATGGACAACTGAGTCATTATTGAATACAGCAAGACAGACATAATGAAAAGGAATAATTCATTCTTAATTTTAAACAACATACAGACTACTTATTCTCACTTTCAAATTTCCATCTTTTTTTGTTTTACAACCAATCATACTAATAATGAAAAAAACCCCAGCGTTTTAAATAAACCTTCCCAGAACTTTTATCTGGTAGGAAATTTTGGGTACTGTTAATAGCTGCAAGTCTGTATATGTCCAGTTTGTGCCAAATGTAAACACATTCTCAACTGATTCAAGCTTCAAGTTTGAGCACACATACTCTGACATCAAAGGAGAACTTACTGATATTCATCACCCAGGAGTTAGGAATCAGCCCCTCATACCTTTTAGAAAGTCTGTGCCATGGATAGCTGAATGTAGTTCCTGCATCCACTACCTTGATGTGTGTCTGAAACTAGAGGCTCTCCAAATGGCAAGTCAGCTCTCCAGCAAATAAAAAAGAATACAATCCTACATCAGAGATTGAAGTATGATACAGGAAATCATAGGCCTATCAGTCTTACTTTAGTCCCTGGGAAAGTTATGGTAGATATCCTCCTGGGGCCTGTCACAAATTGGATGAAGCATGTGGTTTGGAAAACAGCATAGATTCACCAAAGGGAAATTGTCCTTGACAAAACTGATTGCCTCCTACAACAAAGTAATCTGCTTGGTTGATATGAGGCAAGTGGTGGACATTGTCTACCTGGATTTCTCCAAAACTTTCTAAATGGTTTCTAGAGTAACTGATGCATTATGATCTAGACAGGTGGTCTGTGCAGTGGGTGGGGAACTGGCTGACAGGTGGCACCCAGAGGGTGGTGGTAAATAGCTCTTTTTCAAACTGACAACTTGTCATGAGTGGGGTCCCCCAGGGATCAATATTGGACTCTACACTGTTTAATATCCTTATAAGTGATCTGGATGATGGGATCAAGTGTATCCTGATGAAGAATGCTGATGATACCAAGCAGAGTGGGGAAGTGGACACTTAGAAGCAGAGAGACACCCTGCAGGAAGATATGGATAGGCTGGAAGAGTGGGCTCGCAAGAACCTTAAGAATTTTAACAAGGACAAGTGTAAGGTCTTGCGCATGAGAAAACATCATCCAGGAGTTCAGCATAGCTCTGTGGAAAGGGACCTGAGAGTTCTAGTGGACAACAAGCTCAGTATGGGTGAACAGTGTGCTGTCACAGCAAAGAAAGGCAACTGGATGCTGGGTTGCATCAGTAAGGGCATAACCAGCAGAGATGAAGTCACTGTCCCTCTCTACTCAGTGCTTGTCAGGCCACAGCTGGAATTCTGCATTCAGTTTTTGCCCTCATTGTGCAAAAAAGCTGTGGACAGGCTGGACATGGTCCAGAGAAGAGCCATAAATATGATCCAGGGACTGGGAATCCTGCCATATGAGGAATGACTGAGACAACTGGGTTTGTTCAACCTTGAGAAAAGTCTTATGGGAGACTGCATTGCCATGTTCCAGTATTTAAAGGGTGACTACAAGGAGGATGGAGTGACCCTTTTATACAAGGAGTCACATGGAAACGACAAGGGGAAATGGGTACAAGTTACTTCTGGGGAGATTTTGATGAGCACAAGAAAAACATTTTTCACAATGAGAACAATCAGACATTGAAATATTCTCTCAAGGGAAGTGGTGGATTCCCCATTTTAAGATTCAGCTGGACAAGGTATTGGACCATCTTGTCTAGACAGTGCTTTTACCAAGGAGGTTTGGATCAGATGATCCTTGAGGTCCCTTCCAATACATATTCTATGATTCTATGATTGCATCTTGCATTTCTGGAAGTTATGGTTGTATAAATCCATAGTCTCCCTAAATTTCTGTTCTGGTCTCAAGTATCTGGAAGGAAAATTGGTCTGCTGCTAGGGAAAAAGGCAAAGCAGTTCAAAATCAAAGTTTATTCCTGGCATTAACACAAACTCTGTACTTCATCCATATCTAACAAACCAGGTATTTATTTGTTCCTTTATTCCTCAACTTTCCTGCCTATGAAAAGAAAGCCAATACCTCCTTACCCATTCTTAAAGTACTTACAGAACTAATTTACATCTAAAGTGCTTTGAGCTCCTATGACATGAATCATTACAGAAATATGAAATGTTCTTGTTGTTTTTCCAGGGGAATAAAAGTATCCAGTCACTCAGCCAATTGGCAAGATGCTTCAGATGCTTTTCACTGTGGATATCTCTGTTTTCCAGGCTTCAGAAGGGTATGTCCAACACCTGATAGCTAGGTTTGGTTTCCCTTCTCTAAAATGAATGATAGCTGTGTTTTGAGATAGAGATAAAGGGGACAGTGAAGGATAATGGCAGCAGTTTGGACTGTCTCTTGGCATGGCCTCAACCCTCTTATCTCACCTAATGGCAGAGTGAGTGCCAATGTTTATTTGGCCATTCTCATTCACCAGCTGCTCCTGTACCATGGTGTTTTTCTTCCCAGATGGCAGCACGATGTTCCACGATAAAACTGACACAAAAAACAATGCAAAATTTGTCTAAGAGAGGTTCAGCAAGCATGAGAAAAACAGCTGATATCTTTCAGAGCTAGCCAAGTCGCCTGACCTTGATGCCAGAGTAATTAAGGTTTGATTTGAACAGAGGGTAGGAAAAGAAAAGCCATCACCAGATTTATCAGGTATCTTTCTGGAAGAGGAAAAAATCACAACTCCTTTCCACTTTTTGGCTCTATGACAAAATCAATTGCTGCGATCTGAAAAAGCTCCCAAAAGCCCCATATATTTGCAGGTCTTGCAAACTATTATATTCTGGCTAATTAATGCCCTTCTAAATACATATTTTATTCAATTATACTGTGATCTCATTCAAAGGAACACTGCAATGATATAAACAGCTGTATTTTCCTGGATTTAATATTTCATTTGTCAATATTTATAAGCATTGAATAGAGATTTAATATTTAAATAATATTTATGTTTTAAAAAATAAACATTTTCTCCAAAGTCCTAGTTAAATTATTGCAGAGGGGATGTTATGAAATTATTTGTTTTATTAATCCAATCTCTCTGAAAGCAAGATATTTTTTCCCTAGAGATAGAACACACATGTATATAATACTTTTTGTCCTGCCTTAAGATATAATAATTAAAAAATCTAATTACTTTAGAATTGCACCTTTTTAATGATCCTTTAAAAATACCCAAAGTATTCCCTCACTGAAATAATGAACCCTTCCAGAAATCTCCCATATACTTGTAAATTTTTTTTCTTGTGGATTTCTGGTTTTCTTGTGTTGTGTGTTCTGATCTTAAAGTCAAGTTAATCATGTTGAATTCTGAATATCTATGGACATACATGAGAGGATCCTGCTGTAAGACTTGGATTTCTTTTACAGTTTCTGCAGGTAAGAGACAGTTTCTTCTGCTCAGATGCTAAACCCTCTTACCCACTCTGTGGATGTCCTACACACTAGCTAGTCCACCTTGATGCTCTCTAGCAAACAGATGTATGTACTCACATGCCCACCTGACAGGCATCTGACTCTGGTGGGGCACTCTGAACATCAGCATTGTCTGATAACCCTACATGAACTATGGCCCCCCTACTTATCTTCTATTTTCCCAGTAAGTTTGCCAGCAAATTATACATCTGCACCTCCACATGCACCAGGTTGGGGTGATATACAAACACTTCCCCCCGCCCCCATGATGGCAACAGGCACGTGGGCTGTGGCTCCACCCACCAGTGCCAAAATCCTTACTCACTTCATGCATGTGGTTTCTCACAGCAGCTGGCACATAGGATACACTGTTCCCATCCCAGTAGTTAGAATCATAGACTCATAGAATATCCTGAGTTGGAAGAGACTCACAAGGACCACGGAAATCCAACTCCTGGCCCTGCACAGGACAACCCCAAGAATCACCATGTGCCTGAGAGTGTAGTCCAAACGCTTCTTGAACTCTGGCAATGAGGTCCTCACTTGCTCCAGTTGCTGGTGCTGCAGGTGAGGGGCACACACACCCTGGTCTGACTCCAGTTGCTGCCACCAAATACACTCTTAAGCCTGTTTCAGCAGTATCTGCCACTTAGCCCTTACAGCACGCACACTCACAAGGAACAGAGTGAGATTACACAGAGATATTTTAAAAAGTATTTAATAATAGGAGAGGAGAGGCTGCAGTGGTGAGGTGCAGGGTTTGGTCAGACAAGCATATTGAGCAGCAATGATTTACATGTGGCACTCCCCTTTTATATCCCTTTTGGTCTATTTCACCCTTTGTCTTTCCCCAGTCCCCTTTCCCTAAACATTCCTGCATGAATTTTGCACAAGACCCTCTCAAATACCCCAAATTCTCATGATCATATTATTTCCTTCTCCTCCTCAGCTGCAAAGTCCAAGTTGTCTCTTTCTAATGTGATGCCTGGTAGATTCTTAATAGCTCATCAGTTAATTACTTGAGAATTTCGGTCTTTGATAGCGGCTTGTTATCCCTTGTCTATTAGATCTGTCTATGAATTCTTGTTATACCTTTTTGCATTGAAAGGTATTGAATAGCCTGAATGAAGCAGATGCTCTCAACCTCCAAATACCCTTACAGCAGTGAGTCTTTTTCTTTAAAGATAGACTAAAACTGCCACATGCTACTTTTAATATTCTGAAAACAGTCTTATTAACAGCTGTTCTCTTCTGTTTTTAAAGGAGCAGTGGGAATCAAATACATTGGAAGCCTTAAAATAAGAAAACAAAATTAGTGTTTTACTTAAATAAAATACTGTACCATAAATGTCAGTTATTCTGATGATGACTTTGAGATTGTCACCCAATTTTTATATATTTTGGTCCAAGTCCCTCAAATCAGTACTGAGAAATGCAGAAGATGACTGCAAGAACAGCAAGTCTGCAGAAGTCTGTGCTCTGCCAATGGGCTCTGCCATGGGTGCTTATCAGACAGCAATGTTCAGTATTTTTGTTTCTGCGCATGACAGGCTGCAGTTTAGTGGCTAGACAGCACAGCTAAATGTCACAGTGCTCATGTATGGTTCACATGTGGCACCTGAGCTAGGCATCTCTAAATGAAAAAATCCATGATGTTTTCTTGTTTGAACTGAAGAGCCAAAATTTTTGTTGTGGAAGTGATAGCAGTTACATAGCTTCACATGTAGGCCAGCCTTAATGAGAATGACAGAGAAACTTATACCATGTTCTCTTCTAGCTTCATCTCTGCCAGAAAAGAAATCACAATTCCCACCTATCACTGGCCTCCCCAGATTACCCTTGTCCTCCTCAGATTTGCCAACTGCATACACTTGTGCTGCAGCACCTCTTGTTCACCTTAGGATGAGTTAGCTGATGGGACTATCCTGACATATGAGGAAATCCTTTCATGAACAATTTACATGATAGACCTGAGGGACAGGCAACATGCAATAAGAGATAATAACAATGAGACTGGAGAAATATCACTCTTCTACTGACACAGGGGAAAAGATTGTGATTGTGCCAGTGTAGATTCAGGAAGAGTTCATTTACTGTGATGGCAAAGGGAGTGAGGTTTCCTCAGTTGTGCAAAAGCTTTCATCATTGTATGGTGAAGAGGTAGGCACTGAAAGTATCAAAGCATCAGCAAAAGTTTTCATAAAGAACTAGGATAACTGTTTTTGGTTCCTGGCTTTCCAAATGATTGAATTTATTGAATTTATTGAATTTATTTAGAAGACTGCAAAGGCCAAGGCCTACCTAGATTTAAATCTGGCCAAGGATGTCAAGGATAATCAAAAGGGCTTTTTCAAATACATAAATAACAAAAGGGAAACAAAGCATTATGTGGGCCCATTTGTTAATGGAGAAGGGACCTGGATTGCAGAGGATGCAGAGAAAGCAGAGTTATTGAATGCCTTCTTTGCATCAGTCTTCACTGCTAGGGCCAGCCTTCAGGGGTCTATGACCCTACCTCCTAGGTAGGAGAGCAGAGTAAATGTATGTGAGGAAGAAGACCTTCTTTTGGTCAAAAAGAATTGAGTCAGAGAACACCAAAACTCAACATCCACAAGTCCGTGCACCCTGACAGGATGCAGCCATGCGTGCTGAGAGAGCTGGAGGACAGGTTCCAGACTGATCACCATCATCTATGAAAAGTCATTGTGATCACTGGCACAATGTCTAGTTGGAGGCCTTTCACTAGTGCTGTCCACCTGGGTTCTATACTGGGCCCAGTATTGTTTAACTTATTTGTCAATGACTTGGATGAGGGAACAGAGTGCCTTCTCAGCAAGTTCGCTAATGATACAAAACTGGGAGGAGCTGCCGATACCTCAGGGGGCTGTGCTGCCCTTCGGAGGGACTTTGACAGCTTGGAGAGACAAGCAGAGCAGAACCATCTGAAATTTAACAAAGGCAAAGGCAGGGTCCTTGTACCTGGAGAGGAATAACCCCGAGCACCAGTAAATGCTGGGCACTGTCCTGCTGGAAAGTAGATCTGCAGAGAAGGACCTGGGGTTCCTGATGGACTGCAAGCTGTCCATGAATCAACAGTGTGACCATGTGACAGTGGTGTCCTCTGGTGCATTAGGAAGAGTATTGCCAGCAGGTTGAGGGAAGTGATCCTTCCCCTGTACTCAGCCCTCGTGAGGCCAAAACTGGGGTATTGTATGCAGTGCCGGGCTCCTCAGTATAAGAGGGACGTGGAAGTCCTGGAGCAGGTCCAGCAGAGGGAAACAAAGATGATTAAGGGACCAAACATCTCTTGTACATGGAAAAGCTTTGGTAGTTGGGTCTATTCAGTCTTGAGAAGAGATGACTGAGAGGAGCCCTCATTAATGTGTACAAGTATCTGAAGGAAAGGTGTTAAGAAGATGGAGCCAGGCTCTTCTCAGTGCTGCAAACCAATAAAACAAGAGGAAATAGGCAGAAACTGATGCACAGGAAATTCCAACTGAATACGAGGAAGATCTTTTTTACTGTGTGAGTGTCAGATACTTGTATACATACTCAATTGATCTACTCTCTTGAGTGCCCGAAATAGACTTTCCCCCTGTTTTCAAGCTTCTTTCCAAAGTGCTCAGCAAAGAAAAAGAATCATAGGAGCTATTTTGTCTCATACATCATTGGAATTGTCAAACAGGAACAAAATATAACTGATATATTAAAAAATTGCCTAACGAAATAACCTTTAAAGCTACAGATAAAGCGAAGACCAATTTCTAGGCTGACAAAAGATTTCTTTCACATCAACAATAATAACCATTTATAATTTTTTAACCACTTTTCTGTTATGTTCAGATAACTGAGGAGATTCCCTTCTAAACAATATTTTCTTTTCCTTTTTCCTGGAAGACACTTCCTGACTAATATTGCATTAGTACAGTTTATCATAAGATGTGCTGAGAAACAGAGTTTAGACTTAGAAATAATTATTTGTTATATTTTTATATTCTTCTGTGTTCACCCATGAATGCCCACTGTAAACTCCAATCTCATATTTTGAAAGTGAAATTAGTGGTTATGCAAGCAGAAAGTTGTTAAAAAGACAGTTAAAAATCCAGAAATATCTTCGGTAATTTATCTTAGCAACACATGGGCGTTCTCTTTGTCCTAATTTTTACAACATCTTCACTTTTATTCTATGCAAAAGGTCTAATTTACTTTTTAAAAAAATTATTATTATTTCATAATAATCACTTAAATGGCCAGAGCTGCAAATAATCTTTAAGTCCTGTAGAAATCTCAGAAGTCTTGAAATAGTTTCTTAGGCCAGCTCCTGTATGTGTAACTCTCAACTCCTGGATGTTTCAGCACACACACTATATGCTCACAGAAACTTAATTCAGACGTCAGAGATCAGGATTTCCAAGTTGTGGTAGTAATTACCTTTCTGAGCCCATACAGCAAAATGAATGAGACATAACATCTGTTTTTTGATTTTGTAAGTAAACTTATATCGAGTGAATTCAATCATTGATTAACTGTTCAAGCCAATGAGACATCACATTTTTCAAAGTCAGAAATTATTACAATTTCCATCGAGCCTATGATGTGATTAGAACTGAGTGGAAAACAATTTTCTTAGCCTGTTAAAATGTTTGAGATTTCAAGAATTTTCCTTAAATAAAGGAACCCTGTAACAGCCTTCCCAGTTGCTGGAACCTCCAGTCTACTGTATGAAAGTTCAAACCCCATCTACCCTTATTTCAAATCAATGAATGTGGGTTTGCCACATGCTAAAAGCCAAACTGCTAGGAGGCTAGCTATGAGTCTGCTGGTTTTGATCTGATATGGCATCATAGTGATGGGTCATGACTGATACAGGGTCTGAGAAGCAGGATTCATTTTGAGGTTTGGAGGTGGAGCAATGCTAATTATTGGACAAAGGAATTCAAATCACTGTATTAATTTCCCATAGGGTTATGAGAAGGGACTAAACTAGATTAAATCTTTGCTGAAAAGAAGGGTTTGTAACAAAGCCGTGATTTCTGACCTGTAACAACCATCTGTATTTTCTAGGAATTGTTCATTCCTAGCTCCAACAAAGTTTTCTGGAGATGGATTTCTGATAGTACATGCCACATCTGGCTTTAAAAAACTCCTTCAAAAAAAATTCTTCTTTCACAGGATGATGCTGCATCTTGAAGATGAGTTTTGGTCAGAGTAGATTAGAGTGGTAGAGCTAGGAGAATAGAGAAGGCTTACAGCATGGATTGGAGGCTCAAAAATCCATAGGCAGGAAGGTGTAGGAATCTAATGTGGAAAGACCAGGCAGTAAGAAAGATGTAGGATGTATAAAATAATATTGTGACATATGTAGGATGGGCTGGTAAAGAGGTGGGGCAGTTTGACATCAGAAAATCTTTGGAACAATTTGCTTTGGTTGAGCATGTAAAATCTCAACTGGGGATGCTGAGATGGTATTGGGAAGTACTGTCTTCAAACTTTTTTGCTGAAACATGGTGCCCTTGCGAGCATAACTCCCATTATTCACATCTTTAAGGGCTGAACTGTTTGTTGAGAACACAGATCCACGAGTAAACAACATGGTCTAAAAAAGTATTGCTAAGCTCTTATCTTCAGCATTTCTAGAGCATTATTAGATCCTTAATAAAAGTATTTTTAAAATGCTAGTGTACTAATAAATAAATCTCTAAGTAGGCACCAGTAAATTCTACTTATTAGAACTACCCCTTTTGTTCCTTATTAGTTTCTTCTTTGCTTGAAGAACATTGATGTCCCTGTCACATCCCTGATAACATCATTATTTCTCTTTCCATCTATTGACTGTAATATGGAATGGTCATATTTAGTATTTTCTGGTTTATCTAACACTAGATAGCATTGCCATAAAATAGTCCTCTCATTCTCTGCCTAATTAGCATGCAAAGCCAAGAAATATTTAGAAAATTCCTACAATACTAGCTACTTGGAAATAATATTGTATAATATTATAAATAATTTTTGTTTCAAAAAAAGCAAAAAGTGCTGTTGTATCTAAACATGAGAAAAGATATAAAAATGGCTTACTGTAATAATATAATATTGTAAAATCTAATATAGCATAATACAGTATAATACAGTATAATGCAATACTTCTTGCTTAGCTAACAATGATACTACAAATTAGTCCTCTGTCTCCTACCTGCTTACAAAACTGCATTATTTGCTCCATGTTACCTGGCCCTTCATTACTTTATGAATAATATATTGCATCTCACATTATAGAAAATGTATTTATAAATGGAGTCTAACTGCATCATCACATGTGCAGTTTGTAACTTTGCATTTTAGAATGAGCTAAATGATTGAGAGTGCTTGAAAGCAACTTACATTATTTAAGATAGTCAGCCTGAATTTGACTCTCCTCTAAATCTGTCGATTTGAGCCAAGTACCAGGTTTTACTGTATTATTGACTTTTAAACAGTACTGCCCATTGATTAAAAATTGATGTGACAATGTGCCCTATTGCCCTCAGTCTGCACATAAAGTTAGTACTGATGTTACATCTGCAAAGTTATAGTCACTCATACTCAACTGCTGTTTGGCTAGTTCTAGTTAAAATTGCAGCTTGTGCTTTTAGAGGTGATACCAACAGCAATGAGAAGATACTAAGACCATTCCTTTTACGGGGTAGGGCTGGAAACAGATGTTGTGAGCCATATTCACTTCCTACTACAATCTTCATACCTCTTTGAATAAGATTTTTGATTCAAACATCCCTCACAGGAATAGAAATTGGGAGTCCATAGGACCATCTGTTAAGGAAGAGCTCTTGGTCAGTGCTGATGTGATCAAGGAAACAGAGATGGACTTGTGTAGAAGAATATAAGAACATCTGTGAATAATATCTAAGTGCCAAATTTGTAAAGCACTCTCTTACAGTTTCTTGCTGTATTTGCTTAGCATGTGCTTTGAGTACACTTTTTGTTTCCTGCAGTGATAATGTTCCTTTAAATGAAAGGTAAAATTTAAAGAAAAGGCCACTGTTCTACTGATGCCCTCTAAATCAACAATTTCTACTGATTTTCTTAATTTACCTGACAGAAAACATTACTTAAAACTGACATTAACTACTTTATTAACTACATCTGAGATTCACTGTCACACAGCACAAATTTGGTGTTAACTACTAGCGATAACTCTGAATAGACTTCAAATTATCATAATAGTAAGTGTTATGGAGGAAGAAGAGATGAAAAGATAGATTCTTTTGTCTTTATAAGACGGGTTAAAGACCCAAACTAAAACCAAAGGGAACCAGTAGAAAGGAGATTTGCACAGATAAGAATATCACTGGTCTAGTCAGCCAGAAACCTGGATAGAACTACATATAGCCAGATGGCTCAACAGAGAGGTATCAGTTAAACTTGTACAATCTTCACATTTGCACCTGTATATTCTTAAGAGAAATTACTTTAATCTTTTACTGCATTGTAAATGCTGGAACTAGAAATTAGCTAGCGTTGTTACATGAGTCTTCATGCCACTGGAAGCCATAGAGAGAGTATGATATAACTACAATGTTCAATTCAACAGGCATTATTCTGTGAATTATAGTTCTGCTTTCCCTGCACATATGCATTCCAGGTACATTGCCTTTAAGCATAAGTATTACTTGAAGAGTCACAAAACCCAAAGCTTTGAGAACTTAATGACAAAGCATTAGCTGATTGTATACACAATATTAATATTGAAGCACACCGTATAATAGGACGTCATATTAAATACAGTGTTTTTTTCTGTGGACAAGTTTGTAAGTTGGACATTTGTGCTTCCCCAAAAGATTGCTTTAAAACCACAAAGACTGCATGCAATTCCGGCGGTTCGCCAGAAGAGGGCACCTAAAGCTTTCAGTATAAAACCCAACTGCCGGAACTTGGATTACTTTCCAACAATATTTTAGAATTCTTTTCCCACTTTACAGCATGCTAAGTAGAAATATAAAGTCTGTCACTATACAATGAAATATGACATGCAAAATTTATATAGCCACTTTTAAGGGAAAACAATGTTTCAATATATTCACATATCCGCAAAAAGTAGTGTGAAGCGTGGAACAAGAAGTAAGAGCAAATATGCAGTTTATGAAAATTGTCATAAAATTCACCAGAAGTACTTGGTGGCAGGAGATAGAAAAGATGACTGAGCATCATAGCTGTGTGGAGTGCTTCTTAGCATAGAAGAGCAGACTGTTTGGAGGCAGCATAGCACCATGTAATTGCAGCTAGCACTGCTGTGGAGTCGGGCTGAAACACAAGAGGCTGCGTGATATGTCCACAAGTTTTAGCCAGCAAACAGAAAGTAAATCTAGTGGTGTATGTAGTGCCCTTGTAGTAGTAGTGTAGTAGTGGTGCATCTCTGTGCGATGGGCTTATTTCAGAGGAGGAATTAGGCATAGATACTTGAAAACAAATCTTTCTTGAATCAGATTCCAAATTTTGATATGATTCAGTAATTGCCCTGTGAAAGTTGTGTCTTTCATGATGAGTTCAGTGATTATTTTGCTACCTGGCTGTCTAAGCTACATATTTTCTATAGTATAAAATTAAGAACACTTGAACAGTAAATTGGTTTAAGCCATAACAAAAATGTTTGACGCACAACACTTAAATGCTAATATTAAATTAATATTAAAATATTAAAACAAAAAATTAATGTTTGTGTGTATATTAGAAAACATACAAAGTAAATATTCACCTGTTGCTTTAGTGTAGCTTTTAAAATGTCTTACCATTTGCTTCTTTAATGTCTTCCTTCACTATTTGCTTCTCTTTATTGTCTTCCTATGCCCACTTTATGAGTAATGGCAAAGAGACTTACAACTGTAAAAATATGAAATTTAATCCCTTATTAAATGATTGTATATTTCTTCTGTTCTTTGGAATGTGATTAGTGATAATTGACTGCATCACAGGGAACGCATGAAAGTAAATAGTTTTGAAACACTTAAATATTTTTTTAATCAAACCAGAGATATTTGCCCCAAAAATATTGAGCAAGAATTGCTAAAAAGGACATGAAGAAGAGCTGTCTGGAAGCTATGTGATAAGAAAGGGGGAATAAGAGTCCAATTGCTTTGGACATTTCTAATTTCACGTTTCTTGGGCATTTTTACTGTTGTTTTTTTTCTGTAACTTAAGGGTTTGTCTGCTGGACACTGCTGTATAGTCATTCAAGAATGTATGAAAGTATTTCCAAAGCTGCAATGATGGTTTTGCTTTATTGCCTTTATAACTCAGGTGGATTATACAGTTATATTCAGTGAAAGAAGCTTTGAGTGTAGGAAAATGTAGAAATAGATAAACTTTAAGTATAATACTTTGTTATCTCTGCTTCTAGATATATTCAGAGTAAAATAGCTGGTTATTACCACTTATACAACTCTTGTTTTACAAGGATTTTTGCATTTTCTTTCAGTGCCAGTACCCTTAGCAGGAAACCAACTATGGCACGCTCAGGGTATTCACATGCTGAAAGGTGGGCTCTCATGTAGACTCCTGTCTTGACCATCTTAATTTTTCAGCTATAAGAATGAAAAGAACTTTTTCATTTGGGTTATCTGAAATCTAGATTATGTGCACAGACCTAAATGGAGCAGAACAGAGGGAGGAGCGTAGGAGGGTTGCAGGGAATGTATGCTTTTCAACAGTGCCAGGGAGTGCATATATAGTGGCTCAACATGCTCAAACATATGGGCCTACATTTGGATGCATCTGTTTTGGGTGCCCAAGCTGAGAGACCTAGAGAGCTGAAACTTCAGCAGACCTTGGGAACTAGCCTCTGAAAATCCAGCCTTTTATGCTGTCTCAACTCTTGCTTGTAAAAGTAGACACTAATAATCACCAAACAGGTTTGAAAATACAGGCTGGAGAATACTCTTGACTCTGCACTTGGAAAAAAAAAAGAGTGAAAAATCAGAGGTTTGAGTTCTAGTTTTTCTTTGACTCTGACCCAAAACCTGAAAAGAAATACTAACTGAAAGAGCTGGATCTCAAAGGTTTAACCTGGCTTTGGTTTCATACACTGCAGAGGACTGTCTTTACACGGCAAGGCACAGATCTAGAAGAATCTTTGATGCTTTTACTTGCTAGTTTTGATTACCTCTAACAAAATGTTCAAGATGGAAACTTTTCTGCTTGCAATCCATTGCATATGTTAATTAAACCAACACATAAATCACAATAAAATTAACTATAACACAGATCTAAAAAAAGTTATGCAGAATCCCAAGAGTAGCTGTCTGAATGCCTTACTAATATAGCTACATACAATTGCTCAAGCAATACAAAACTGTTCTAGATTTTTCCTCAGTGGTCTGTGCTCAATATAAATTAGTTCACCATGAAAAATAAAATGACAGTTTTAGCTAGATTCAGGATTTCTTTTCCACACATTTAATTCTTTGATCAAAAACTACAGTAGATTGAAGTTTTGCTATTGTCAACATATTGTACATACACAGTCTGTTTATTTTTGTGCACTTTTAGTGTATTTAACCTTAATGTCTGCTTCTTTAAAGCAAAGAAACTGGCTCAGCATCTTGAATTGTCAAAGCAACCTATTGCAGGTTTCTTTTTATAGATGAAAAGAAGCGCCCAGATGATGAATGCTATTCACAAAGTGATTGCTGTGGCAATCATGTCTCAAAGTACACATGGCTGTGTAAATAGAAACTACTGAAACTTGTACTGACATGTAAAACTTTTTCCATGGCATATGAACGTTTGTGTCACCTAAGGAGGTTCATCTGTAGCTCTTACTAAGAATGCAAGTGTTTTTATTTGCTTTTATTGGTTGGTTTGTTTGGGGATTTTTAATATCACTTTACTGAATGGGTCAAAAGTGAGATATTCTTCTCCCCCATGAGATCCTCAAGTTTAACATTAGAAGTTCTGTGACAGTCTAGTAAACCTCTAATGAGAATTCTTTTTGTGACAGACAGATGTAAATGTATCCCTCTAATCCTGTCCTTTCAGTATTTGTCTGCAGATGAATGTTAATAATTAGTAGTTGCGTTCTCCCTCCTCCTTCCTTCATAAAATTGTATTCTTCATAAATTCATCATCTTTTTTTTTTCTGTTTTCTCAAAGTACCAGCAGCCCTGACAGCCTCTCTTTGTTCTTATGTTTATAAATAATTTATAATGTAGAAATATCTCTTCTTAGTCTTAAAAAATAAGCTAATGGTTGAACATAACATACTGCCAGGAGCAGATGTACCACTAGCTTTAGGAAAAAAAAAAAGGGAAAAAGTCTTCACAATTAACAAAGAGAGAAGGAAGGAACATCACATGGAAATCTATTTATCTGAGTGAATGCTGATTTTTGTTTGCAGATGCTAAATGCATGTGAGCTACCCTCATTTTGTGCTAGTATTCTTTTTCTTTTCCAGACTGCACACCTCAATTCACTCCATAAAAATGTAGCTCCTTTTAAATGTTCTGAACAAACAAAGGACTACAACATGGACTAAATTATAAGCATAAATGTGTTTATACTGGTGTAGGTGATTCCCCTGAGGAGTATACCAGGCCTTATACTGACACTTTGTTGACAATTGCTGTCCATGTTGTAGGTGTACTGCTAACGAAAGTCACACATATAGCCAATCATTCAGTCTGTCGTCAGTTGTGTCTAGGCCAGCTGTTAGTGTTGGGGTTCTTTCACAAGAATTCTGGATGTTGTGCTGCAGTAGCATATACATGAACAGCGACACACACAACCTCAAACTACAAAGAACAAACACTCAAATTAGGATTAAGTACACTGAGTTTCAACACCTACTGAACACCAAGGAGTGATCCTGTTTCTAAATGCTTGTATGGCTCTATTATTGTTGCTTTATGCAGTCACAGCAGGAGCAGTATCCACATAAATGCCTAGAATTATTGTTAATTAAAGTAAATACAACTGAACTTGATATCACACTGTCTAGCTAAATTCTAGAGAGGAATCTTTATTTTGTAGTAGATTAGGATGTGTCAAAGGAGATGGCTTGAAAGTCACTATGTGATATACTGGAAATATATCCAGGTCATTTTAAAAACATTCCTAGCATGCAATTTAGATAAGAATCTCAACATTACCTCACAACAGCTGCCAGGATTTTTAACCAAAGATAAGATGTCATATCATGTCCTGTGTCTGAATGCTCCCCACAGTGGTGGCATTAGCAAGTTGATGACTTACTATCAGACTGCTATATGGCAGCACTCCATAATTACACACAAGAATTTGGAAGCTACTTTGTTTTATGAGAAGTGAGTGTAGCTCTATTTTAACATACTCTATTTTAAATCCCCCACTAGGCACTAATCTGGGTATCCTCTGCAGATGACACTGAATATTCACCTACTCTTCAGGAATATTATCACAAGCAACTATGATCAATAGCACAATGTAATTTAGGGATAGGAAGTGAATGGAAAAAGAATACCTGACCCAAGATCCACAAGCAGTAGAAGATGGGGAATTTCAACAGATATGCAAGTCAACATAGAAATAGTTATGACCTGCTGGGCTTAGCATTGGATCCAAAGGAGGGTTGAGCAAAGATTTTAGTTTGATTTTGCAAGAACCAGGCCAGCTGCCCTTTGAAAATTATTCATTCTTGCTTATGGCTGGTTTTTGACTTTAGAGAGTGAAATGAGTTTTGGCCAGAAAGAATACTCATGCAAAATATCTTGAAATTACTGGTTAGGGAGCTTTCTGAATAAGAGAAGACATAATTCTTAGCAGCTCAGAGATGAATCTGCTTGCACAAAAACAGCTTGGAAATAGTGAATTTAAATCTCTGTCAGGTGTTCAAAACCATTCTGAACCCCCTTTTTAGGAGCTTGATCTTCTAATCCTCTACCTTTTCTCAACCCTTGCCTTTAGCATCACATAACAGGATTCTGAGCTTCTGTTAAAATACATTTTGTGATAGTCTGTAAATCTCTGCTGAGATTGCTGATGCTTTCAGATCTTACAGGGTGTGATGCGAGGATTCAATGTTTTTCAGGAGCTCTACATTCAGAACAGAATCCTACTTGAAAATCCCTGGGTGCACATGTTGTAAAGAAAGCAAGAAGACAGACCTAAAATAGAGCATGCATCAAGACCAGAATTTCATCCAAAGGTAGCGTGCTTGTGAGGAGACGTTTGAAAGCTCAGTGCAATCTTTTAAAGGAATCCTTTCACGTTTCCAAGGGCTGCTCAGGATCAAGAGAGAAACTAGTGTCATGGGAAGGCAGGATGAGGTTGAAGGGACTTCAACATTTGATTGGAAAGAAGAGGAAAACAGAGAAGCAGGGAGGAGTATAAGGCTGGTATAAGAGCATCTCAGACAAGCATTTGACAGTGGTACCTTCATCTTTTCAATACTGTGATGCAATTTAACCCTTAAATGCTTTTGCATTTAGCTGAAAGCAATCTTCAACCTATTGCATCTTAATGACGAAATATCTGCCTAATGATGCTGACACATTACTTTTCAACTTTTCACTAAATATCTTTCATGACTATATAATACATTGTAGTTGCAACACTACTTTCTCTTGGTTAAATTATTCCCCTGATCTGCTCTGTTACACAGGTAAAGACATTTCCAAATGCATTCATAACCTCTGCTCTGTTCCACTTCAAACTTTAGCTTGAGTAAACACCCTGAAAACCTAATGCCTGGAAAAGAAATCAGGTCCAAAATATCTATCTAAAAATCTCTTTCACCCTCCTACCTCTCCTCCCCAGATTATAAAATGGACTAATCAAACCTTCAGCTGTAACGTCTGATTTTTGTTGGTTTCAATACCTTGATCAAAAAATTTTTGACTGAGACCCTTTGCTCCCATAGCAATGTGTCTTCATAATGCAGAAACTGTTTGGCTTCCTGGCATTATTAAGAAAATGCAGTATACAAAAGCTTTAAGCTTTAACCATACAGCTTGATTATTATGATAGCAGGAGTTGTCAGGTGGAAACAAAGACACATGGATAGAATTGACTTGAGGCACGTCATCAGAAAATAAGGGTGATGTGATCACAGCACTTACAGCATATGAAGCAGCTGTACAATTCTACATGGCAGCTTCCATCACATCCTTCACATAAAAAAAAAAAAAGAAAAGGAATGATTCTGAGTAAATGATGGTTGAATACACAATAAATTGTAGTGTATGACAAGGCTTTTTCTTTTTTTTTGTTTAATATATAAATCAGGAGCACTTATGAATTAATATTAATTAAAATAATGTATTTGCTTTCTTCCGACAGTTATGTCAGCCTCATTAAAAACTGAGTACTAAATCTTCATTAGATTTTTCAATATTAAAATACTTCCATGAAATATAAATTAACATTTAACTTGTTGCTGGTCATAGTAAGAAAAAGGAGGGGGCAAAAGCCATTGGGATGAAATCCTGACCCAGTTAAATCAATGAGACTTCTGTTTATGAACTCAGTAGGGCCAAATAATTCCCTCCCTGTTGACAAGTGGCAATACCTTTAAATCTGGCAGAGAAGCAAAGCTGCAGGAAGTATTCTGTTTCAGTCTATTCCTGACTCACATGATGACAGTTAAAATTTTCAAAGTATCCTTGGCAACATAGAGGGAAACCTGTGTCCAAACAATAGTACAAAAGTTTAGATTCCTGGCTAGCTTCAGGGTTTTAAGAAACCATATGGTGTGCCTAGAATTTTAACAATTCTACCTCGTTAAAAGGCACATTGGCGTTATATCTAGAACTCTGTGAAATCTACATTTCAGTAGATGCAAAGTGAGTAGCTCATGTATGAACCCTGGAATTTCTATCAGAGAGCAGACTGTCACTGGTATGCATCTGGAGAGATGTACTCTGTCTGAGGAACACCACAGAGCCTGAGCAGTGAGGGAAGCTGTCTTACAGCTCCGTGTCATGAATCTTCTCAGGTCTCAGCTCACTATGCGGCTTGTGCAAGATTTCCCAGTGGATGTGAAGTTTAGAAAGATGGATAGATCAAGAAGAGAGAGAAGCTGAGCAGCTGCAATCAAGTTGAAGGAAACCACCATAATGTGCATATTCAGTCATAGCTGTGGTCAGTGACTCTTCTTATTTTTGCAATAGCTGCAGCCTTGAATTAGAGCGAGCCCACATAGAATGGCCAAAACCCCTTTGAAATGGCCTCGTCGCCTTCAGATGTACTGTGCTCGCTGAAGGAGCTTGCAACCTTTTTGCCTTTCAAAGAGAAAGGAGCTCGTATAACTATGCTTTATCTGACTGCAGCTCGTATGGAACCGGGAACGCTGATGCTCTCCTCCGTGGGCCTCTGCATCACCGAGCCACAAGGTGGTGGTATGGTGTCACTTTTTTTTTTTTTTAAACAAGAAAAAGAGGTTTTGTTTAATGAGCTTGAACTCACAAGCCTGCTCATCTAGTGAACTGTGACTTTTCAAATACCAACCTATTAATGTCAAAGGCAATACTGAAGGGAACAGTTCTGTTTGATTTAAAAAATACAGACAATGTGAAGTCCACTATGCTCTAATATCTATCACCTATGGGGCTCCATTCATGCCTAATGCTTTATTCAAGCTAAGACCTAGTTTTTATATATCAGATTAATACATATCTACAGCTTTGCACCTTTCTATTTTGATTTTTTTTATTATCAGGGCTCGCCGGGGCCATTTTCATTCCCTTACTATAGCATCTGCAAGCAGGTGGATTAGAGATAACTCTCATTGTGCTTTGTTTTCTCCTGACACTGTCATTAATCATTCCTTAAGCCACACTTCAACTTATAGTAATCAGGACTGGCTGTTCCCAAGCTGCACAAGAATTGCCTTTCACAATGTAATGTGAAATTGGAAGCGAATGGCTGAAGCCAGACGCTTCTTCTGCATTCCCCATCTATCTCATCATTTAGGTATTTATCCATCTCAGGCTTGTACAGGGAGCATCTCTCTCCTTCCCATGAGGACACAGATTGCAACAGAGGATCAGATTTGTTACCCAGGCTTTGGACTTTGATTGTCCTCTTATAAGTTTGGGATTAAAGTGAAATTTCCCACAGGGCTATGCAGGATTTGCTAGCATTTAACTGTTTAACCTGGCTGTTTGTGAATGAGAATCCTGTGGTCAACTATTCCATAGAGAATATTATGGTAAGCCAGCTCTGAATGGCAGACATTTCAGTAAATTCCTGTAAAGACTGCTACAGTTTATTCCAATTAAGTTCATACCTGATAACAATTGTTTTCTTGTACATGATGAACAGTAATCTTACAATAAAAAACAATTGTCTAGTCTCTTGTGAAGTACTCTTGTCAGCTTCAGAATAAATGCAGACCTTCAAAAAGTTGCAGTCACCTGTTTATGCTTCTAGAATCACTGTGCACTAATTTGTCTTGAACTAGGTCATATCCCCCACTATGTAGAAGAGCTACACTCCCTCCTATCTTACCCAATATAAACTAATAATATCCTTAGTAGCACAGCAGTGGAGTGGACAAACATTTTAAACAAACTGCACTTGATGTATTAATAAATACAAATTGATGGTTCTGGAAAGCATGCTGTTAAATATGTAGCCAAAACAGATGCATTTTCTTGGCATTTGATGTGATTTTTGTACTAAGGGAAGTACCTATAATGTGCTATTCTCCACAAAACCAAAAGCAAGGGGGAAAATTTTCAGTCCACATTATCTATCTTTTAGTCTTAGCTTTAGAGCCTTTTAAGGAAAAAGATTTTAAAACAAGTCAAAATCATTTTGTTATCTAGTTTAAAAAGACTGTATGCTCAACCACTGTATATATATTCTATTTAATGTGGATGTGTTTTTAAAATGCCTAGGAGGATAGTGCTCATTTCATGTGCTTCTCCAAGAGAGACATAACACCCAAGCAACTGAAGTACATAATTTAACAAAACATTTTAGCTTGCAGTGAAATCAGTTCCCTTGGAGGGAATGGACTGAATCATTAAACTCAATTTTAACCCCACGGTATGAGAAATTTTTACATCTTATTCAAAAGTTTTCTTTTCATTTTCTTCTTTGTTGGCTAAATATGTGTTTGAATTTCCAAAATAAGCTTTCATGGGAATTTGTTTTTAGGAAAAGTAAATATTTTTATTTATCCTTTTAAAAATAAAGAATCACTGGGACCTCAAGGGAAAGGCTTACAGATATCATCAATCACAAATTTGTAAATTCGAAGGCAGACTCTAATTAACAAATATAAAGGACAATATATTCTTTTTCTTGTTCACTCTTCCACTGTTCTGCATTACAAACCTGCAGTTATGACATTGATCTTGCACTAACCAGTGTCTCAGGGAAAAGGAACAGTGTTTGGTTGTATAATGGTTGGTACCTGTGAATGCCTCACTGCCTGAGTACAAATTGCTAAATACCTTTACCATTGTTTACTGTTTCTCTCATAGCATTAAATGATTACTGAAATGGCATAAGCAATCCTTCCTATTTATTTGAAATATTCTCTAGATTCACATGAGTACATTTCAGCTGTGTATAATACTCCCAAAGTAACCTCTTCATTTCCATTGTTTTAGTGTGAAATCATTTCCTCGGGAGATAATTAGAGTTGCTCCATTTATTACATTAAATGATTAGCATGCACTTGAAATGATTCAGTATATTTTCCTTTATTGCTGATGACTCTTAAATATGGGCCTACATTTTTACTGGATAAATTAAGATTATCTTGAAATTTTGTGGCTGCCTCAGCAGCAGAACAAGACAGACTTTCTTTTCCAAATACACACACAGGTGTGTTGAACAAAGCATGTTAGCTGAAGGGCTTTTATTCACCTGAGCGTCCCACCTGGCTCAGCTTAAAGACAAGTAAGTTTGAAGGTAAAACAGGGGTTTAAATGTACCAAAATTACTCCTGCTTTTGCTGCATTTGTAGTTAGTAACTATTCTTAAGTGTCATGGAATCAGAATCCTAGCATCTCAGCTAAAGTATTTACTTCCTCTGAGCAATTAGCACCTTCTTTCAAATGTATATAAAATTATTTCTTACAGTGGCAGACTTGCACTTTTATCATTTTATATGAGTTAATCTAAATGAAGAAAAAAGAGCTTTTCTGTATGCTAACTAGTGAGCTATCATCCACTCATTTATGAAAATAAATTACCCTAGAATTGGTGAAAATATATCCCAATTGATACTCCTTATTAAGACTGAGTAAGGTTTAATGTCAAGCTACAGCCACAGCTTTTTCTTTTAAGAATGGAAGCAGATTGGCTGCAGGCCTGAACTGTGACCAGGTATTTGTGTAACCAACACTGTGACAAGGACTCCCATGGCAGACACCAAGACTGACCTGGATGTCGTGGATACAACCAGTGACAGAAGTCAGCAGAATTAAAAGGGCTCCATTTTCCTAAGACCATGCCATGTCATTCCCAAGAGAAAGCCCAGGAGATATTTAACTGGATTTGAAAGCTTGGTCCATTGAAGTTAAATAACCTACAGCACTCTAACTACATTAGTGGATGTGAAACTGATGTCATTATTAAAGGATACATTCCCTTATGATGTGATACATTCACCTGTCTCTCATTTCTCTAATTTCACCATGGACCCAAGACCCTTTATACATCCAGTCAATTTAAATTCAAGTATTTTTTTGTATTTAGTATCCTATAATGTTATGTATTACAGATTTTAATGGTAAGGAATCTTTCTATTGTCTCTGCGAGCTTTTATTTGAATATTTATTTTTGAAGAGTTTATGTGAGCCCAGAGAATGATTCTCATGTTTTATCTGGAAATCCACTTTGTTTGTTGTTTCAGTATGTAAATTCATACTTGGTTGAAATAATATGCAAACCATGACTGTACAGAATATGAAAGAGAAAACATAATAGAAAATTTTAAAAAATCCCAGAACCAGGGAACTACAGACCAGTCAGTCTCACCTTTGTGCCTGGCAAGATCATGGAGCAGATTCTCCCAGAAGCTATGCTTAGGCACATGAAAAGCAAAGAGGTGATTGGTAATAACCAACATGGTTTTACCAGAGGCAAGTCATGTCTGACGAATTTGGTGGCCTTCTGTGACGGGGCCACAGAATTTGTGGATAGAGGGAGAGGAACTGATATCATCTACATGGACTTATG
>NW_008667662.1:0-5396 GCF_000695815.1 Acanthisitta chloris
GCTGGAGAGGCTCATGGTTGACTGGGGCGCAGAGCTCACCGTGAGGGCTTTGAAAACGTGCGCAGATGCGTCTCAGGAAACATCCTATAATACCCACGGTATGGGGACAAACCTTTTAGCAGGGCCCGTTGCAATAGGACTAGGGGTGATGGTTTTAAACTGAAAGAGAGGAGAGTTAGAACTAAGTTTTTCCAATGAGGGCTGTGAGGCACTGGCACAGGTTGCCCAGAGAAGCTGTGACTCCCCCATCCGTGGAAGTGTTCCAGGCCAGGCTGGATGGGGGTTGGAGCAACCTGGGCTAGTGGAAGGTGTCCCTGCCCATGGCAGGGTGAGGAACAAGATGATCTTTAAAGGTCCCTTCCAACCCAAACCAGCCTGCGATTCTGTCATTCACCTCCCTCAGTGAGAGGCAACTCATCTGGTTTCAGCATAATTTAGGTCCTTTCCATGTGAAGTCACCAAGCTGAAAGCTCTCAGTGGGATCTCAGAATATCTTCTAGTCATGGATACTGTCGGACATGAGCTTGTTGGAGTGGTGAGGGGCTGCTTGTGGTGGCACAGCCTGCACAGGACATTCATGTGCCCATGAATGACGTGAATGTGCCTTCTTGGGTTTCCTAAGGAACCATCCCTAGGAAGAAAGTATCCCCTTGGGCTGCATCTCAGCAACTGATTATCACAGAATACTCTGAATTGGGAGGGACCTACAAGGATCATCAAGTCCAACTCCTTCATCGTGGTCATGAAGAAATGAGCTGAGAATTGACAGATCAGTCTGTCATCACATGGGCTAACCTGGCAGTAATGGAGGGACAGATTCGTCCTGTGTCCAGAGCAGCTCCTTTGTAGATCCAGGTCTGCTGTAAACTGGAGAAAACACTGACTGACTTTATGCCAACATCTACCCAAGCTTTGAGCACACCAGGATTTGCAGGCAGGTTTCTTGCCTCTGCCATCAGATGTGCTGGTGTAAAACCAGGCATGATGCTGTGAATGCTACCAGAGCCACAGCAGTGACAGGTCCTGCTGAGGGGAGGATGGTGTTCGCCAGCGGGAGAACAACTCACCACCAGTCTCCAGTGAGGACACAAGGTCTTCTGGCAGCCCCTGTGTTCAGGAGCTGCTGCTTGCCTCTGAAGCCCCTCTAATTGGATGCATTTAAAGATGCCTCCTGAGCTGTCTGTGTCTCCAGCAGGACACACGTCCCTAAAATGACACCAGCTAATTAAGGCCGTGGAAGCTCAAGAACTCTTCTGTGCCTTGTTTGTTATCCAGGAGCCTGAGGCAACGCTGAGGCCAGTAGGACCCTGACAGGCAGCTGGGGAAACCTGGTAATGACAGGGCCACCAGACCAGTCAGGAAGAAAGAGGCAGAAGAGTACAGAAATCAGCAATGACAATAACAACCAGCCACGCTAACGGTGCTGGGGTGCCTCCTGTGCCTTGGAGAGATGGGATCAATGAACCAGAGAGCTTCCTCCCTGCTCCTCACCTTTTTCCAGGCACCTCCAGGCCAAATGGGATGGAGGGTGGGCTTAGCAGTGGTGGGGCACTGAGGGTGGAGTCTACTCCGAGGTCAAGAGATTAGTATCTTATCATGATTTCTGGGAAAATGCATCAGCACCTTCCTGGTTTGCCTGGAGAGCTGTCCCACTCAACAGCTGCCTGGGATGCAACCTGGTATCCCTTTCTGACGGCGTTCCAGATCCAGAGGCCAGCACAGGAGGCATGTGTGTTTAACATGCACATGTGCAAGGTTAGACCTGGGAGAGCAGTTCATGGGAGGACATCACCTTCCTCCCCTCCTTTGAATATTTCCTCCTGTTGTTCCCCTTCCTCTGCTTCTGCCTTCTGAGACATGCCCCCCCCCAGCATCCCTGAGCCCATTCCCAGCTCTCTCGGCCTGCACACTTTGCAGGTCATCCAGAGCTGCCTCTGCAGTGTGCTGGGGCACACACCAGTGCAAGGCTTAGCATCAGCTGCTCTTCACAAAGCACTGGACCAGGCTACCCAGGGCAATGGTGGAGTCACCATCCTTGGAGGGATTTAAAAGTTGTGAAGACGTGACACTTGGGGAATGATTTAGCAGTGACCTTGGCAGTGTTGGGGGAATAGTTGCACTCAGTGATCTTAGAGGCCTTTTCCAACCTTAATGATTTCCAGCCTTAATGAGGAGTGCAGTAGTACTGTGAAGTTCATGGCTGCATGGTCTACTTGTCCCTTTGGCCATGCTCAGGTGACAGAGAAGCTGCTGGAGAGTGTCTGGCTTTTGGTTTGAACTGTTTTGAAACAAAGCCAAGGAGAGGCATCTAGAGAGGGAAGGGCTTCAACCTTTCTAATAAGATTTCCCCAGCAGCATCTCATGGTCAAGAGAAGTCGGTGCTGGATCCCATATGATTCTATGTTATTCTCCTTTTGCATGTGTTGGATATTATGTTGGATGAGATGGTGGCCTGACTGGAACAAAGGTACCTGGTGAGTACCTTGAGGGATGAGAGAGCTTCAGAGCCAGTGAAGCATTCATTCTACCCACTTTCTGATGACTGGGCAGTGGTCTTAGTCATGTGGTTTAGCTTTAGGTGGTCCCATGAGGACCAAGGAGTTGGACTTGATGATCCTTATGAGTCCCTTCCAGCTGGAGACACTCTATGACTCTATGCCCAAAGATGGGAGGATGTGCAGAGTTCTGTGTGTATCCAACACTTTTCCCCTCTGTGGCCAGTGCAAGGATCATCCCTGAGCTCAGAGTTGCTTTCAAGAACTGTTTCCAGTGATGGCTGTCCAACCCAGTTTCACTAGTGTGAATGGCTGGTTGTGTTGACGGAGGGACCATCGAATTCAGCACTGACTAGTAACAGAAATACCCAGGTTGCACACAGTGGGGTGGCCGTGAAATAAAGCAGACAGACACGGCTGGAAAGGGGCAAACAGGGTATGGACAGGCATTTTCCCATCATGTTTCACTCTCCCAGCAGTGACCTCGCATGTCACCCATTTATACCACGCTTGGTGAAGACATCACCAACACCAGACCCAGGAGAGACACTCCTTGGCCTGCCCTTACCCAGTAACACTGCTCAGGCAGCCTGGGCTGGATCAGTCCTCCGTGGAATGTGTCCAGCATTGGGGCCTGATCCTGGCTGGCTGATCAAACTCTCCTCACTGGGAACAGGGATCAGCACCCACTGTTGAGTGCAATCCCAGGCTGGGGAGGGACGTGGTGCCAGGACACCAGGGATCAGGACCTGCAGAGACTTATCTTGCCATGAAATCCGTCCATTGGTTATAATTTTAAAAATAAGCCAATTTTGGTTGCTAATAATGACTTTTTTTCCCCTAGGAACAAGCAAGTGGGAGGCAGTGGATGTGCTTAGATGGAGAAGGGTCAGTGCTGCAGCAGGGTGCTTGTCTCAGCTCTGTGTGAGTTCTGTGTCCCTGGAGATGCTCTGGGGAGCCTGCAGCTCCCCTAGGCACCACGTCATGTTTTGCTTTCCTTCCAGTTACTATGACTCTCTGAACATCCAAAGCCTGGAGTTTACACTGTATGACAGAATAAAAATGTCCTATGGGTAAGGGTCTAGGGAGCCACACAAACAGCAATTTGCTCATTTCATGCTGCCCACAGAAATCCTAAAGGCCTGGGGGTCTGTGGGTGGGATGTGGAGCTTTTCTCTTTTGGGGCAATTAGCTGCAATTCAGCCTTCCTAATGACTGAGGGTTCTTGCTCGCCTGAAGGCACTTCAGAGACCTGAAGGGTCAGGGTCTCAGGTGTCTCAGGGTTCCTGTGCTGCTCAGGTCTCTGGATCATCAAACCCATCCCTACAGGTTGGGCTGTCATGGGTCAGCTCAACGAGGTTTCACCCTTTAAACTGGTGAAAAGCTTCATAAAAAACAAGGAGCAGGTAGACAGAGGTGTGGAGAAGCCCCAACTTTCCACATTTCCATAGAAATTGTGGTCCCACCTGAGATTGCACACCTGAGGTACAGGTGCACACCTGAGATTGGCTGCTGGGTCTTTATCCAGGTCTGGCCAGAGACAACCAGAACCCACAGCCTATCCTGTGACTACAGACAGCAACAGTGACTCACCCAAATCCCTGGGGACATTTCTGTTCTGAGCTGGGACCCCCGGGCTGCTGAGCTCCCCTGGCAGAAGGCTCAGAGCTCAAGCCTCAAGGACCTGGTTGCTTCCCTGGATTTTGCTGAGGAAGGCAAGCAGCAGGAGTCAGTGTGTCAGTTATTTTGTTCTTACGGAGGTGACATTCATGGGACATTGTTTGGAGTCTATATTTCCTCCAGTGCCAGTGGTGGGTGAACATTTGCCTGAGTAAAGACACCAGAATCCTCAGAGAAGATCTGAGCCTTTTGGGGGTTTATCTGACATGGGGGTGACCTGGGGATTTTGACCAGGGAACCTTTTCCATGTGAAGCTGAGAGAAGACCTTTGGGAAACACAGCTGGGAGGAGGAAGCAGGTGCTTTTGGTTGGAACCAGATGATCTTTAAGGTCCCTTCCAAACCAAACCATCCTATGATTCTGTGATTCTATGATTCTTTTGTGGAGAAGAGTTGGGGTGGGACTGGTGAACTTTACTTCCCTTGTCTCAACATCTCCCTGAGCAGCAGCTCTTGCTCCTCACCACACAAGTCCCAGCAAAAAAGGCCATTTTTGGGGGTCATTTCAACTGGCACATGAATGAGAGGCAGCACCCTAGTACAGGACTTTTTCCCAGGGGGGCAGGAGTGCCCATGTTCCTGCAGCAGAGCTACCAAACCCTTCCACAGCCCATCGCTTACTCCCAGTTCCATAGCTGCACTTTCACTGTGTTGGCTCCTCCAGGTATTTTTCCTGTGGCCTTTGCCAGGGCACTGGGATGCTGCAGGGATGCTCTGAGCAACCCAGCTCAGCTCCCAGTTGCAGCAAACCAGCTCCAGCTCACAGCTGCACCTAGCCATTCCCATCTGTTGCTTTCCCTGGCTGCAGTGGCTATGGGAACGCACTCCCCTCCTCCGCGCTGTCACTGCGCTGAGGGCAAGGGGGAGGATCTCACCCACTCAGATGGGATTTTTTCTTTTCCGCTGCTTGGGTTGCTAGGAGGCTGAGCCATGCCTTCAGCGAGTCTGTTGACTGGAGTGCGTGGCCTCTTACAGCTGGAAGCATCTCCTCTTCCGGAGCACTTGCCCCAGATGAAGCAGGTTGTTCCAACGAGAAGCAAAGAGAAATCATGTTTGTGCCTTACCAGGGTGGGACACCATGAGGGTTTTCACCCAGACTCGCAAGGAGCCCTGTTCTCGCCAGGCTGTGTGGTCCTGTGGTTGGCACAGGAGGGAAGGTTGCTGCCCTCCCCAGCGCCGCAGGCACGGGGTGTCCGGGCAGACCCTGCCTCACCTCTCCAGA
>NW_008667662.1:5596-8716 GCF_000695815.1 Acanthisitta chloris
GGGACCCGGGGGTTCCACGACTGAGCCCCCGGCCCTGCCGCCCGCTGCCCCGGCCCCGCTGAGAGGGGTGGAAGGTGTTTCCTCTTCCAGTGCAGACCCTGAGCCCGAGGAGCAGCGCTGGGCCTCGTGCTGGGCTGGCAGCAGTGCCTCGACGCTGCTCCCTCCTCCTGACCTTCCCGGGGCAGCGGAGCCTCCGTCCCTGCCGCCCGCGGGAGCTCTGCGCTCTGTCTGCGCAGCTTATCCATTTTTAACGAGCACACCTCATAAATACTTTGTAAAGCACCTTCTAGCCAAAGTGGGGTTTTGATTATTTTCTTTCCCTGACTGCTTGGAAGAGCTGTTCACCCTCCCCTTCCTCTCTGGTCTGCGGCTCTTGCCGTTATCTCGTACGTGTGCTGCTGGGCAGTTACCGGTGCTCTGTCCAACACCCGAGGGCAGCTCTGTGAAGTGGAGCTTGCTGTCCCCCACGGTGGGTCCCAGTGAAGGTGGCAGTACTCACCTTTGCTCCACTCACCCTTCCCAAGCCTCTGCCAACCCCACTGAGCACTGAGCGCGGCTCACGTGGGCTCCTCCACACCCTCACCTGCACCTTCCTCACCATTCCCCTCTCATGGTCTCCTTCTCTCCTGTCCACCTTGGGCACCGTGCGGCACTAGGAGAGCATGACTTGCCCTCTTCCCTGGTCGTGGCTCTCACATCTTCCCAGTGGCCTCCAACTCTGCCATTTTTCCATGGATTTCCATGTCCAGTTTGAAAAGCAGGTAAGTGGTGGAGCAGGAGATGATGACAAAACAGACACAACTTGCCAGAGCTGACTCCCTGCTGGGGAGATGTTCCCCAGCCAGGGTTTGTCTCATTTGATCTGCAGCAGGTTAATTTTGTCTCTTCCCCTTTTCTGAATCGATACCTTGCACAGTACCATACCAGGCACTTCCAATGCACCTGGCCACAGAGCTGGTCTGTCACTGGCCAATCTTCATCCTCTCCAAAAACATGTCAGAAGAGCTGAAGGAAGCCAATTTGTGTCCACTGACATGGACTGCTCTCCAAGCCCTCATTCACAGCTCCAGCAACCCTTGACTTCGCCAGGTGCTGACGCCCATGAGCAACCCAGCAGCTCCTGCCGGTCCATCCCTGTTCCTTCCCTCCAGCTCCTGCTTATCCAGTGGTCCCTCTTCCAGTTTAAGTGTAGTGCCAAGGTTTTAGCCCATGAATTTGGTCCCATTTCAACTGAATTGGACAGAATAGTCAAAATCTGAAAACTGGTAAGAGATTTCATGAAGCTTCTTGGCTTAGTCCGTGAGAAAGACACAAAGTGCTGCCCCATATTTCCAAAGAAAGCCACCAGGACCTTCTAAAACTACTGCCAGGCCAAGCAGTGTGCATGGCCACCCAACCAGCACCAGTGCCCCAGGACATGCTGCCTCAGGTCCTGCAGGTAGAGGATACAACTGTCTTTGCTTAAATTAACTCCTGGAACACTACCCACACTAAAATTGCTTTTACTCTTGTCATGGAAATTTCTAGCTCTCTAATTTAAAAACAATATTCTCTGTATCTGTGATGGCAAGGTCTCACTGGGAGCTGAGGAAGGTGGAATTAACAGGGCTGGAGTGTGTTCTGGGGGACAGAGGCTGGGGACCCAAACTGAGGTGTGAAGAGAGCAGGATGTGAGCCCAGGCTCATGCCGTGGCTTTTTCCAGCCTTTACAACCACATTTGCTGACCTCTGAGCCTGGTTTCTTCTTCCCTGGGTGGTAAAACCGTCTCGGGCAGGTCTCGGGAGTTCTTGCCTTTTTTCTGCTTCTGATTTTTTTTATTTTGCTCTTGTTTTTCAGCCGTGAGAGCCTCACACTTGGCCAGCACCTGGTGTGGGCAGGCTCTGGCACCCCCAGCCCAGGGAAGACTTTCCCAGGCACCAAAGGGACACCTTCAGAGCCTTTTGTTGCTGCTTTCCCCCTGCCTTGGTGCTAATGGCTCTTGAAGGCAGCCTGACTCCATAAGGCAGTGCAGAGTAACCTGTGCATCGAGCAGACACCCTCACCCCCAGGCAGGACCTGCCCGTGCAGGGTCAGCTCTGCCCGTCACGGCGACACATCACCAGGGTCCGTCCCGTGGCCAGGGCTGTGGTGGGTACAACACTTGGGGAGGATGGGGCTGTGGTGGGTACAGCACCTGGGGAGGATGGGGCTGTGGTGGGTACAGCACCTGGGGAGGATGGGGCTGTGGTGGGTACAACACTTGGGGAGGATGGGGCTGTGGTGGGTACAACACTTGGGGAGGATGGGGCTGTGGTGGGTACAACACTTGGGGAGGATGGGGCTGTGGTGGGTACAACACTTGGGGAGGATGGGGCTGTGGTGGGTACAACACTTGGGGAGGATGGGGCTGTGGTGGGTACAACACTTGGGGAGGATGGGGCTGTGGTGGGTACAGCACCTGGGGAGGATGGGGCTGTGGTGGGTACAGCACCTGGGGAGGATGGGGCTGTGGTGGGTACAACACTTGGGGAGGATGGGGCTGTGGTGGGTACAGCACCTGGGGAGGATGGGGCTGTGGTAAAGGCAGGAGCAAAGGGCACACGCTGGAGTCTGCAGCTGGAGGAGCTTCCTGAGTAGGGTGGATAGAAGCAGCTCTGGAAGGGGATGCAGAAGTGCACGCCCTCATTTTCCTTCACTTGTGCCTTTGGGATTGACAAGGATATGCCTAGAAGGGACTGGAAATGAGCACATGGAATAGGTCCCCACTGCATGACTTTGGGGTCCAGACAGGGGTGCCCCAGCAAGGACACTTCTTTGCAAACGAGGGAGGTGAGATCCCAGCTTGGTTCTCTGTTAGTTAAAATCAGGCTGTGAGATCAGAGACACAGAGAGAGAAGGCAGGGAAAAGGAGATCAGTTTTGAGAGAGGTCTGGGTATTTACTGGGCTAGGGAAAAGCACCTTCCCAAAAAGCAAGTGTGACAAAAGCCAAGGCAGAAGTGTGCCCATGGTGGCTGTGCTTCCATGCAAACAGTGGGAGCATCCCAACGGGCAGACAGCAGGATCAGCTCTGTCTGCAGCAAGAGTCCTGCAGACTGGTCGCTCCGTAGAATCGTGGAATGGTTTGTGTTGGAAGGGACCT